>NC_065527.1:18724904-18939999 GCF_006386435.1 Epinephelus moara
CACACACACACACACACACACAGACGTGCACCTCCCCTTCTGGAGGGACTTGAGAGTCCCCACTCTACTACCATGGATAATTGGACACCTTCAGCATGAGAAATCCCCTGCCGAAACAAAACAGGCACTGGCGGCATAGACTCGTATCAGGTTTGTCAAATATAAGCACAACAGCGAGGATGAGACAGAGGCTCGGTTGAGTCTTCACTACAAGCTACATTTGAAAAACCCCTTTGGCAGTGGTTCTTTCTGATTCAATTCACACCTTCAATATCTCACTTCCTGAGCGGTGGTGGCTGCAGTGCGGTATGGCAGGATCAACAGGAGGAATATCCACACCCTCAGGCTCCTGGGTGAAGTTGTCCTCGGGGCACAAAACTAGGATCAGCACCGTCTTCACCGTGCCCTAAGTTGACCCATCTGGAAGCTAAATGCAAAACTGCTTGAAGATCAGAGCCAAGGGATGACTTGCCTTTACTTCTGCCCCCAAGGCTGTTGTTGTGTTTCACTAATGAGGCAGATCTCTCCAAGCTCACCTGGCAACCACAAACCCAGATAAGTCTAACCTGGTAAACTGCAGACTCTGAGAATAAATAGATGCTTAAATGGTCTGGATGTTAAAGTACATAGCACTGTATGTAATGTACATACACTTTCATGGATTTGTCTTTGACTTTATAAGCAGCCATTTAACCTCGTGGTAATGTTGCTACAGTAATACCAAGGAACCGGAAAGTCAGAAACATTTCTCCATGATGTAACGCAAGGTTACAGGAAAACAAGCTGATGTCTCATAAGGGCTGGGCAATTATCAAGTGGCAACCTCTGAAACTGAAAAATGAAGCCAACGTGGAAGACTGCAGTTCCTCAAATGGCTACTTGAGGCTGGTTTGAAAAGTGAGTC
This sequence comes from Epinephelus moara, assembly GCF_006386435.1. Classification (NCBI taxonomy): domain Eukaryota; kingdom Metazoa; phylum Chordata; class Actinopteri; order Perciformes; family Serranidae; genus Epinephelus; species Epinephelus moara. Next base: position 18,725,809 of record NC_065527.1, read on the forward strand.
AATCTCCATAGACTTTATAAAATAATGGACGTAGTTACTGTGACATCACCTATTGGTTTGTTGACTGCGGTGGTGAAGCCTTGAGTTTGGTATCTTGGCCGTTGCCATCTTGGATTTTTGGAGCTAGCAGTGACCGTATTTGGAAGAGAAGGTGGATCTGACTCATAGACTGAAGCAACACCTTGTAGACGGCCTGTCAGTCAATAGGCCCCGCCCTTAATTATGCATAACTTTAAGCCTAAATAAAGTTCACCACCCTGTACAGTTGTCATGGATGTTGCGACTAGGTATAGAGGCCAAAAGCCTTTTTTATACCAGGCTGTAAACATGTTAATTTTTGCTGTATGTCTGTGAGGATTGACTCACTTCTGTAGCCAGCCTCAAGTGGCCATTTATGGAACTGCAGATTTTGACACCTCCACGTTGGCTTAATTTTTCAGCCCTGGAGGCTGCTGCTTGGTCAGTTCCCCTAGACACCTTTCACTCCTAAACAGCTATTCCCTCCAAATATCATCACTCCTGGCTCCAAAAATCCACAATGGCGACGGACAAAATGCCAAACTTAAGGCTTCAGAATGGGAGTCCACAAACCAATGGATGATGTCACGACCGCTACATCCATTATTTTCAGACAGTCTTTGGCAATTGTCAGTATTATATCAATGTCATGATATGAGACTAGATATCGTCTTAAATTTCTGGATATTGTAATATCATCAAGTCTTGTCCTTTTCTGGTTTTAACGGCTGCATTACAGTAAAGTGATGTCATTTTCAGAACTTTCCAGACTGTTCTAGCTGTTCTAGTATTTTCCTTTAGCCACTAAGTCATTATATCCACATTACTGTTGATTATTGATCAAAAATCACCAATAGTCGACCCGATAACTAGAGTTATGTTGCAATATTGATATTGAGGTATTTGATGAAAAAATGAAAAAAAAAACTAAAAAAAAAGAACAAAAAAAGAGTCACCAAAGAACCTTTTCTCACTTTAATTTTTGCTTCTGATTTGTTTCACTTAACCAATGTTTTGAGATTTAACGATGTCCTCATGTGGCTCTCATTAATTAATATTATTATTATTTGTGGCATCTTTATTTGCTCATCTATTCCACTGTAAGTCCAGTTTCCTCATTCAGTTTAATATCACTCAACACTCCTGTTCCCCTTTCTCATCTCAAACCAGTCTGGACTGGAGTAGCCTACACTCTGGATGAGTAGCTAAGCATGAATCACTCATGAGGAACAAGCAGCGTTGTAGCGTTGCCAGGTCTCTTGTGTGTATCTAGCCACACAGAGAGTAATATCGTTCAGCCACAAAGGTTCTATAGCCCAGGAGTGACTGGCTGACTCATGTGGGTCAAGACCTGCCACAGGTGGGGGATCCCAGACTGAATAACCCGCCCCCCCTGACAGTAGGCAGCCACAGCCTCTGCGCCCCTTTTCACCCACCCGGGACACCTGCACTGGACACAAAAGCCATCCCTCTCCGATTCTTTGAGGGCATGAGCAGAGAGAGGAAAAGGGACGTGGGGAAGAACGGAGGAAGGGAGAAAGAAACGGGGTTAGATGGGTCGCGGTGGGGGCTGCCTCAGTCGTAGCTATGCGGAAACAAAGTAACACAAACTGGAGCCACAGCAGGGGAACAGCTGGAGCACAGAGAGACGGCTGTCTGGGTGGTCTGAGAGCGAGGGAGAAAGAGAGGGTGTGAGCTCACAGGAGCAATGAGTGAGAATGAAAGACACAGAGAAGGTTTGGATGGAGACGCTGAAAATAGAGGCTATTAAAAGAGAGGTGTTAAAGAGAAAGAAAAAGGTAAAAACAACTGAGGATAAGCAGCTACTTATGGGTTTCCCCTTTATCCCTGCAATTATGGCAAATCGATACACATCAATATCTAATTATCCAAAGAAGCCCTTTTACCAATAGCCCCATTAGAAGCAGAGGTGTAATTCAAAGTGCTGGAGAAGCCACATCTGTGCAGAAACAAATTACTGTATATCTAAAAAATACACGTCTTTAACAACAGCTCAAGATCGTATGATAATTGTGACATTTTTTTGTTTTGCTTGGTAAGAATAGAGCAATTATTATTCTTGCACACCGCACGCTGCAGCGAGCTAAACAGGAAAGTTTGCTAATCAAACAATTTCACAACCTCTCTCCACCTTTCACACTGACAATTTTAAAAGGTGTTATAATCCAGCTGCTTTTATCAGAACAATTTAATTAATCCTTTGGCATAACCAAAGTTAGAGTGTTTGGTTATTAGCAAAGCATTTGATAACCCTTCACACAAAAGAGAAGCATTGCACACAGTGAGCCAATATCCCTGTGCTTTTTTTCATACAAGGCTTATCACACCAACATGGTTTGCATGATAAAAAAGAAGGTAAGTCATGCGGGAGGTCCTGCACATTTGCATATCCCCTGGGTGCACGGTGTAATTTAGCTACATATGTCCCTTCCCTAATAGGCTGGAGTTGGCTTAACGCGAGGCTTGTGTTTTTGGAAGCGACCTTGCTTGATTGTCTATTCGGATTCGCAGCTCTGCTCTGATTTGCAATTGAAAGGCACGTAATTGTACTTGCACTAACTGAATAACTATAGGTTTTTTAAAGAGGGTACGTGAGGGAGAAAAGGTGTTTTTTTTTTTGCACACAGCTCATCGTCCCTGAGTGCAATCTGCTCCATGGGATGTCGTTCACATAGCAGTGGTTGGTGGTGGTGGTTGAACATGGTGAAAAATACAGTGCACACGACTGTGAAGTTAGCCTGATTGCTTACATGTGCTAACTCCACCAGTTCAGCCTGTATCACATTCCACTGAATTCATAATGTTACTAATCTGCTTCCATGTTTCCCATGGTAATACATAATATATCTGACTCAAACAAATGGAAATATATTCATGATATGCATTCGCTTATTCTGCACTAAGTTTGACATTCTCCTTTCGAATCCACAGAGACTCAGACAACATTAGTGGGGCTGATACATCACCAACCAGAAGCCACCATAAATTGAGGACCTACTTTGTTCCTGGTCATAGCCCGCTGCTTATCTCCCATATTTGACTACCATAATTTGACTCTCAAATGCTCTTGTGTATGATGCTACAGCCGCCTATATCTGAAAATGCATATTCCACTGATGCAGAGGAGTCTCGTGTGTGTTAATCCCAACTTGTTATCCATGACATCAAACCCAATTTATCCAGATTTAACATCAATTTTCAGTTCAACGGAGAGGAAAAGCACCAGAATATGAATTAATGTTACTTTTTTTAATCTTTATTAATAATAACTCAGCCGCTCCTGCAAAACACTCCCCACTTTCTCTCCCCCCGATATTAAACAAGATTAGGATAGCTAAAATGTTAATGAGAGTCTCTTTTTTTTAACAAACTGTGCCTTATTTCTCCCTTTCAGAGGAAGCCATAAACATCCTCCCTGTAATAACGAATGGTGATTATGCCGATGATATTAATTATCATTACTTTCAATTACTACACCCAGCCAGGCCCTGTCGGTTATGAGGGCAGCTCCCTGTGGAGGAGCCGCCACCCGCCGCCGTACATTCATTAGCTGAAGCAAGTGATTGTGTGAGTCTTAGTCGCTCTCCTTCTCCATCTCTGTCTTTCTTCTCCTCTTTCTTCCTCCTCCCATGGCCTTTGTTTCATCCTTTCTATTTTTCTCTGTCCTCTCTCTTCCTCTAGCCGGTGTCAATGGGTCCAAGAAGCCCCACATACTGTCAAGGGTAGGCCAATGAATGAATGAGGTGAGGCGGAAGTTAATTGTAGAGAGATCTGAGATGAGCTGTGAGGGAATCCATGGCACGGATTGTACAGATTCTTCAATTCTCTTTCTCGCCGTTGCATTTCCCCGCCCTCCTCTTCTTCTCTTTCGATCTCTTCTCGTTTCTTTGCTTTAGCTCTTGTCACCGGTCCCTCGCTCAATCTTGTTGCTTTGTCTCTCCCCTTTCCACTCTCCCTCACTCCTGACATGAAACATCCATTTCCGCCCCATGAAATATGGAGAGGGCCCTCATGAATTGTTCACAGGTTAGCAGCATGCATGCCAATGGCAGCAGGGGGACGGGCTCAGGTTTTCAGGCAGTGGGCGAATGGGCGGCGATGGCAGCAAAGACTGGCCCCATCAAATACGCTTATAAACCTTTAGGGTCTTGTTTTCCCAACCTGCAGCCTATTATGAGGGAGTTTTGGGAAATTTAATGTAATTACAAATAAGGTGTCACGCATGGTGTATGTATCTTACATCCCGTCAGGTTTTTTAAATTATGATGCACTCAAAAATCAATAACATAAAGCCTTAAGTGATGACACCTCATCAGAAAAAATTAGCTCAACCAATTTGGATGCTTCTCCCTGATTAAGATAAGCTGTAGTCATCATGCAGGCCACATTTTTTACATGCCTGCTCACTGTGGCATGACCCTGAAGTGGAGATGTGAAAAATTCAGCAGCGCCCTAAACACATGCACTAAATGGAAGTCAGGCAGAAGTAACCTCAAATATTAACATTTGTTTTTACCAAATCTACACTTAAAGTTGAATTTTAACTCCTTAACTTTTTTTAAGAGAGGAAAAATCCGTCACAGGACATATTTGTGGAAGCAGACGTTTTAAGCCTCTGGGTGAGAGTTTCCAGTGGCACTACTGGCTGTCATAGCTCTGTGTAGCCTTAGAACATGGATACAAGGCTTTTTTTCCCCCCAACAAGCCCACACAGTGTTGATTATCCACCATTAGCAAAGTCATCATTTGGGAGGACCTATCATGACTTCAAGCTTGCATTCCACTCAGAAAGTGGAAATTAGCATATTAGGATGACAAGTTATTATTTTCAAGGTGGAACCTAGTTAGCCCAAGGGCCCTGACACACCAAGCAAACGATCGGCCATTGGTCAATGTTAGGCCATCGGTGAGCGTCTGTTGCCCTAGTTTTTGCAATGCTTCCTATACTGCTGGCCCTTGGAAGCTCCTTGGTGTCTTTTTTTGGTCAACTCCGTGCGGCGAATAGGTTTTGGAGATAGCGGAGCCCGTCAGTGAATGAAATCACCCAGACTGGCAGGTCAGCTCAGTGCAAGAAGAGAAACAGAAGTGAGGAAAGTAAACAAAAGTCAAGATGGCATGAGATCAAAACATACTTGTTATACTAGGTAGCATTTTTTCAGAATCGGTTTGAAATTTTTTGTGTTATTGTTTGCTAGTGCATGGTTTGTTCTTTCAACATTGTGTTGTGTTCTTAATGTGCTACCCAGCTAACTAGCGCCCTTTTTGCTTTTAGTTTCCCTTTTTGAATGACGAATACAGACATCAACTGCCCGCTTCTATAGAGAGGTATTTCTTCTCACGCAGGCAGAAACCTGGCTGTCGGCAGTAGTCTTTGCAGTGTGCTCAGATGCAACTCTCTGGCCGAGACACAGGAGTGAGGTGATGGAGCAGTCTGCCCTTGTTGCCACCAGTTTTTTAATGTGGGTTTAGTGTGTCTGAGCCTAAACTTGCTGACAATAACATTGATTCACTTCCCTCTAGACTGTACTTGTCATCCATGTTGGTTCAACACATGTCGAGTCACTGGATGCTTCTGCACACTCACTGCTGTAGATATACTTACTGATTTCTTTACTTAACTTTAAAAAGTGCAATTCACGTTTACAAATACCAGATACATGATAACAATGTGGTACACTGAACTTAGGTGTTCAAAGGCCACAGTAAACTGCATGTTGGATTGTTGAGATTGAACACTAGTTACCCCTGCAGCACTAAAATGTTCACCTCATAAATATCTCAGAGGAATCAAGAGCAGAGTTAGAGGAAGTGGGCTGGGTGCTGAAATGTGATTTCAGACCAGAGGGTTCAGGAAATTTATTTGGTTGGTCTCACTGGACGAAACATGGCCCGTTGAGTTGGTTAATTTCCTCCTGATGAGCTTGTGGATCACGTCAGCGTTGCACCGCAGGGATATAAGGATGAATGTGGAGGCATCAATTAAGATGTACTTTGGTGAGGGTTTTATCAGTTGTGGCTTTTTTCCTCAGGCCTAATAGCTTGTGATTGATAGCGATGAACTTGAGCACGAGGGGTGTGCATTTCAGATGGACAGATAGAGCATTTTGAGGGCTTGCTGACTAAAGTGCTTTGCTGTAGCTTGTGCACTTGTGGTTATAATGGAGTGCCTAGGAGCCACACCACTTGAGAGATTGTGTGGATATATTATTAATCTGTTCCCTGTGCCATTGCTGTATAGCACCAAACTGCAGGCCTGGCAGAGAGAATACTGCTGTGGCGCCATCACCCCCTTATCTACCTCTTTCTCTCTGTCTCCTCTACTCTCTTTCAGCCGCCTTCCTCTCCCCTGTCTTTGTCACTCAACTTCTTTCTCAGAGGACTGTCTGAGGAAAGGAGCTAGAGCTAGAAGAAGGGAGGAAGAGATGATCAGATCAATATTCCTCTCAGGAAATAGGCTTCTGTCCTCCCGCCTCTGCCTGTCTTTTGTATAGCCAGCTTGTCTGACCACATCATTGGAGCATTGTGGCCAATTTCACAAGCAAGCCAGATAAGCAGCCTTAACCTGTCACAGAGTGCGACAAGCTTGACACGTAGTTCTCATGTAACGGGCTGGGGGGGGGGGGGGCGGGGTTGGAAGAACGTAATAGAGATAAAGAAAGTAGGAGTTGCGGTTGTGAAAGAGGAAGACAGTGGACGTCTGTTTCTCAATGTCATGACTAAGTCATTTTGAAGTCATGGTGATAGCTTACTAAAAAAAACCCATGTCTTCCCGCATTTGACTCAGATACAGTGGGAGCGATGCCGCGATATATTGTCACCAAGTGATGACTTTGTTGAAATAAAACCTTCCTTTCTATTCATCACAGATATTAAGAATAAAGACATAGAAAAAGTCTGAAGAAAACCATGTGCGTAATGTAAAAATATTTTAGTAGTATGTTTTTCACTTTGTAACCAACTCTCTATTTAATCACAACATAGGTCACCTCTCAAAATTAGCTCTTGTATTGTGTGTCTGATATTGAAAGTAATTGTCATTAATGATGCCTTAGTTTTCTTTATTAGTGAGCTGTCACCGCTCCCTACAGTATAAATCTTAAATGATAACCCATGTGACCCAATCTACCAAAAAGAGATAATTTTCCATGCACATATTTACTTCAAAAGGTAAACTTAATAACACACTTTAGTACTTTAGTGTTTGAGCTCAGTGGCCAGGACAAAATGTTGGCATTTCTACAAACAACTGATGTGTTCAATTTGTACATTTCATACGTTATATCAAAAGTGACATAGTTCTGATTAGATGTATGCAACCCAGTGATTCCGAAGTTGGGGGCTTACAGGGGCTTTGGCAGTGACTTCCACGTCAGACACCGACAAAAAAGCCACGCTTTGACGTTGGTATGATGTGCGGCCAGGCGCTGTCAATGTGTAATGGTGCCTCATGGTGTCAGGGGGAAATGCGGGAAATCGTATGTTGAAAAAAAGGTTAATTCCCAGTGTTGTACTGATGCCTTACGTTTATTTTGATGGAGACTGTATGCAAACTGTAAATTTCCTGTGAAAATGGAAGTCCATCCATCCATCTATCCATCCATCCATCCATCCATCCATGTTATCCATTTATTTGGGGCCGGGTCACGGGGGCAGCAGGCCAAGCAAAGCACCCAAGACGTCTTTCTCCCCAGCAACACTTTCCAGCTCCTCCTGGCGGACCCCAAGGCGTTCCCAGGCCAGATGAGATATGTAATCCCTCCAGCATGTTCTGGGTCTGCCCCGGGGCCTCCTGCCAGTGGGACGTGCCTGAAACACCTTCAGCAGGAGGCGCCCATGAGGCATTCTGATCAGATGCCCGAACCACCTCAACTGACCCCTTTCGAGGAGAAGGCGCAGCGGCTCTACTCCGAGCTCCCTCTGGATGTCCGAGCACCTCACCCTATCTCTAAGGCTGAGCCCAGCCACCCCACAGAGGAAACTCATTTTGGCCGCTTATATCGGCGATCTCATTCTTTTGGTCACTACCCAGAGCTCATGACCATAGGTAAAGGTTGGGACATAGATGGACCAGTAAATTGAAAGCTTCGAAAGTGTATTTTGAAAAGACACAATGCATGTAAAAGACGGAAGCTGACACAACGTCCCAAAACTTCAATAATAGACGTACCCAGGCTACCTTGCATGTCATATGTAGATGTGGAAAGTCCACAACCAAGCTGCGATATATGATGAGGTCGAAGTGAGAATGCGTTGTTTTATAAGCATACATTGTCATCAGGAGGTGGAGGAGATGGTGAATGGTGTGACACCATAGCAAGATGGCTGCCAAGCCTAATTTCGACCTTTTGACAGTGCAACCTAAGATCTGGCTGAACACATGATAATTCAACAATTAGGAAAATGAACACTCTGGATTGTTTGTATTTCTTTAAACCAATCACAGTCATCTTGGGTGGCATTAAGCCTACAATGCAGCGATGGTGCCCTTGCAAGAAACTGTCGGGAGGGAACTGTTTGGTGAAGAGGTGAGCACTGGCATTAAAATTAAAATGGCTACAGAAACGCCACATAAAACACTAAAAGACGTTTTGGTGTGTACAATGTTTTGAAGTTATTGTTGTTTCATGCACAGCGCTCAAACAAAGTGTAAAGATAAGTCTGGCTATGCAAGATTAGTTTCACGTAGCAATGGGGAGTTTGGGGCCTGTCATTGGCTGCTGTCTGAGATAGGCAGCCAGTGACAGGCTCATACCCGCGGTCTTCATCCTGTGAGACAGACCAGTTTAAGATAAATCCTTATAGGGAAAAAACATACATTTGCAGTTAATGTATTTGTCAGGGGAAAAGTTTACAACCAAGTGAATAAATTTATGCTGACAGCCAGCATTTTTTTCCATGAAATATTAAAGGGACTAAAGAATAAAAGAGGACAGAAAAACTGGACTGAAATCTGGAACCCAGAACAAAACATGTAGAAACAAGATCCAACATGACACCTGAGCTACAGCGCTTTGGAGACATTGTGTTTATTTCCTACCAGAATGGTACATCACCTTAAACACAGCTCACTGGCTGCGACTATTGTTTGATTACAATCACTTTTTCCTCGCTCTGCCAAGACGGCTGATGTCATGGGGTGCGATGAATTCTCCTTCTGCTCTAAATCTCTCACTTCACACTGGCTGAAGAGCCGTTTCCACATTCCAAGGTAAGTAATAATTTACTGTCAAGAACTGTTCTGTGTTTTGACTGTTGAGGCGATGAAGCTGTAACCACAAATTGTGTCAGCTGGAACACTACGCGGATGTCAGGGCCGGTAATGGCTCGTAAACTGCATTAGTATTATATCATGGAAGCATGTCGTTTGTCAGATGTTTGTGGTGTAAGGTCATTGGGAAATGACCGAAATGATCACAGGCAATCTATGTTACAGATTATTTCCCACGCGGGGTTGTTTCACTACCGCTGCGTGGGGTGTATCTGTGTGTGTAAGTAGAGTATGGAGAGAGGAGGAAGAGATTGTGTGTAACAACAGGAAAGGTGGGTGGTGTAGAAGATACTGTATTTGTGTGACTCTGCGTGTGAAGATAGGGAAGTTTCCACTGTAGCCATGAACTGGCACTGTTGTGAGTGTAGATTGCTGATCCCATCTCTCTCGCTCACACTCACACACATGCACACACACACACACACACACAAACACACAGAATCTTCTTTTTTATGGACCTGCTACCTAGAGATTAGCTTCCTCACAGAGGGGTGTGGCTGTGCCGTTGACCACTGTCCAATCAGGCGTGACCTAGCAATGACAACCAGCCAACCAGCACGCCTAGATCCTACTGGTCTGCCAAGGGGGCGTCACATGATGGGACCAACTGTCACCACACATGGTCTTTTTCTCTCTAAAATCTGTCCGTTTGTATCTTAGAAACAATCCATCCATTTATCCTTATTATCTGAGGGAATTGTTTTTTTCCCCCTGTTTTTGGATTTCATTCAAACCTGCCTTTCCTCCAGAAGTAGACTTCAAAAGGAGCCAAATCATCTTCTTCCTTTTGTATCCTGTATGTACGTTTTGTGTGTTAAGAGCACACATTGTGCTCACATAGTTAAATGGTTCAATCCGCTGCACAAACTCCCCTGTTGGCAATGGATCTTGCCAGAACTCTCCTGTGCCTTCTCCTTAGCTTTCCGACAGTCTGGTTAAAAAAAAAGATAAAAGTGAGAGGACTTCCCACTCTCTTTTTTTTCCTCAAAATTGAGAACACACTGCGTTCCTCACAAAAGATTTTTCCACAGGTGCACAAACATTATCACTTTCTTTGTAGTGGCCCACATTGACCCAACTGATGACTTGTTTTTTGTATCTGCAGCACCTGGCCATTTTCAGCTTCATTTGATTCTAAATACAGAGATTCTGCACTGGATATTCACACTACATTAACTCTCCCAGGAACGACAAACACCGTGTTTGTTTTGGACATAAAGAAAAGGACCTCTCGGCTTCAGTCGGATCACTTCAGATAAAATATCGCTATTCAAGGCAAAGCTAAAACACTTTGTTCCAAATCACACAGCAGCCAGCTGTTTGCAACAATACGGTCCTTTGCGGTTTGTTGAACGTAACCTCTCCTGATCTTTGTTTGCATGACTTACCTGACTTACAATGGGGTTAGATTGTAGTCACTGAGGATTATGTTTATACCTTGCATCCTGTACACAAAACATGCTGAGGGAGTCGTTTATGATGTTGAAGACACAGTGTTTACATTCTATGTTGCACAGGATGTGAAAGTGCATAACCTCAATAAAAGCACAGCTCTTTATATTCTCTTCATAGTGTCCTTCACATGTCTCCACTAGCCGCCTGGAATTTATCCTACAATAATACGTGCTTTAATGTTTGATTTGCTCAAGGTACACTTGCAACTGAGGCTTCAGCGAGAAAAAAAAAGCTGTCTCTCTGTGTCTCTCGTGCTATGTCTCCCTCTGGAAATGATTAGGGCTGTTGGGGCAGCCTGGAACCATTACTGATGTACACTGATGAAGTCCCATTTGTTTGAAGTGCAAGCACTCTGTCTAAGCTCTTATGCGTTTGTGTGTGTGTGCACACGTGCATGTGAGCAAGCCTGCATACATCTGTCCGTCCTTGTGTGTGAAATCTCCCTCTCCTTCCCTTTCTCCCTCAGCCAAGCCCACACCACTAAAAACTCATTGCAGAGAGGAACTGGAAATAAACTTGTGAGGAAACCCGATCCCTTTGAAGTGTCACACTCATAGTTCAAACCGTTGCCGGTCATCAAATATGTGTCATCAACCCCCAATTTACGTATGAAACGTTTCCTTTTGCAGCGGACGCCTTTCGCCATTGTTGCGTGGCCCCAGTGCTTTGACAAGATAACACAACAGCTTTTTCCTGTCCCTGACATTATTTTAGCCACAGAACGTCAGTCTTGTAGAGCTGGGTTACTGGTGCAGTGGAGCATTAGTTAGATGTCGCTACACATGTTGTGGGCTTTTAGACAAATGATCAGAATCTGGATCATATTGGCCAAGCTTTGATGTGATTCAGTGCAATTGTTTTTTCAAACAAAGGGCCATATACTGTAAATCTGTTTTAAGTTTTTGGCCGGTGGGTAAAAACTGAAACTGGTCTTTTTCATTTGTAGTTAAAGACAGCTGTGTACTCTTTGGTGATGTAAAACATTTGCCCTTGAACTGCAAATATCCTGGATGTGTGAAAAGAAATGAAATACCCCATATAACCCTTACAGGACAGGGTTTCAACACTGAAAGAATTAAATTTTCAAACCAAAATCCATAGATTTGCAATCACAGAAAATTGTCAAAAACAAGAACCATATTGTTTCTGCAAATCTTAGCCAACTGACTTATTGCCATAGGCTGTAAAATAAAAACAAAAACAAAACAAAGTGTAGCCACAATGACATCACCCATTGTTTTGCAGACTGTCATTTTGAAGCCTCCAGTTAAGCATTTTAGACCGCTGCCATATTGGATTTTTGGAACCAGAAGTGACCATTTTTGGACCAGAGAGTGGACCTGGGGAGGAACGTGGGGTGGATCTGGCTAAGACTGTACGATGAAGGCTGGAACATACTTTGACCCCATGAGAGCTAAGAGGTATGACATATTCGCAATTAGAGCTGCAACGTTGGAGGGTTACAGCAGATGGCACTAGAAATAAAGAGATGGTGTCTACTTAGGTGCTTTCTGGAGGTGCTTTTCAGCCTCTTTGGGTGCGTGTAGTCTAACAGAACGTTTTTTATATAGAAAGTTTCACAGTTTCAGAGAAAGAAAACAGGACTGCGCCGAGGGTCTGATCTCCGACTGCCCGACACCCCACCAGATCAACAAACTTTCTGCAGCTGTTAAACAGGTTAGACGCACCGCTGAAGGACCGTCTCCAGAGTGTTAGCACAAGCTAATTACCAGCAGTGGCTTACATCCAACACCAAGCTTTTACAAGACTCAACTCTGTTGTTAGCTTTATTAATAACCGCTAGCCATATGATGCTAAAGTTAACGATGATTTGTATCGTTACCTGGCAACCCAGTCTGGTGTATGTCTCTCTCTCTGGCTGCTTGTGTGTGTGAGACAGAGCCGCTTGTTTGCCTGAGTTGAGTGTTAATGTGTTGGGTGAATCAGTCGAACATCGCAATTTTACTTGGTAGCTGTAGGCTAGTCTATCTTGGGATGGTGAGACAGCGCCTGGGTGTGATTATAAAAATGCAGTGTGATGTGACATTTCATACACCAGATATAACGCCGACCTGCTGATGTACATTCAACCCGTTCATATGAGTCAGCTGTCACTGTTTGTCTCTGTCAGTAGAGACTCCACTCTGCAGTGTAGTTTATGCACTTTACTGATTCACTTTCACGTTTTGGTTTTATTATGTTCATCTGTAGTGTAGTGTTATATGGGGGCAGAGGCATTGAGGGTAGGTTATTTGACAATACCCCAGAAAATCTCCCTCTTTTTCACAGCCTAATGTTGGCAGGTATGGAACAATCAGTACTGTTATTTGTTTTTGTTGTGTTAGCAATAATGACATCGGTTTGATTTGGTTTGGCCAGAGCTATGGAATATTAAACCAGCCTTTCTTAACCTCAGTTGTACATAAACCACGGGTTATACACTTCTAAAAAACAAACGTGAAATTCTCGGTTATGGTATTGGTTATTGGCATGAGAAGCAGGTAATTATTGGTTATCAGTATCAGTTGAAAAAATCCATATCCCTGCATCCCTCATTCCGACTCATGGCCAACTGTGAACATATTAGCGAAATGAATCAATCATGTTCTATGATAGTGCCCCAGTTATTGAGCCTTTCAGTTGGTGCAGACCGGATTTCACTGGGCAAGTGTTGTACCCTGATGATATGACACAACATGACCCTGTGACTTCACCTCTTTTTAACCTCCTTTGATCTGACTCAAAGACTGTAGTGACGCCTTGCAGGCAGCCTATCACTCAAAGCGACCATGCCCGTAATTATGTATAAAATGTAATGGGAGAGCTATATAAAAATTCAGCCCCAGACAGTTGGCATGAAGGATACAATTAGTTTTAGAGACCAAAACTGTTTTTGTACCAGGCTGTAAACATGTTTACTTCTGTTGTAAAGTTGGGCATTTTAACATGGATGCCTCTGGGGAATTGACTCTCTTCTGGAGCAGGCCTCAAGTGGCCATCTGAGGAACTGCAAGTTCTAGGTACCTCCATGTTGGCTTCAATTTTCAGCCTTAGTTTAAAGTTTAAAGTCTTATAATTTCGCAAAAACAGACCCTGTTTTTCATACTAATTTCCTGGTTGGCATTTTGTCAGTAATAATATTGACATGTTGTAGTCATCCCTCTCTGTTTATGGTGGAGTTCACCATTCAGATTCATCTATGCATAAGAGATTCACAGGAAACGATGCATGCATGTAATCTAGCATTTTATTGTATGCAGTAACTTGTCAGTTGTGTTATCCTTCTGCGATAAAGCAGTTGTTCACAAAGGGGCCATTTTGAGAACTGCATTCAAGTGTGCTTAACACAAAGGCATTTTTCATAAAGCATGAAATTAAAAAAAAAAACCTGCATGATTTGTTTCTGAGAAATTCCATTTTTCCTTTTTGTTTTCACTCTGGGTGTGATTGTCTGACAGTATCACTCATAAATGGAATTATTTTATGGCATTTCTTTGATTAAAAAAAGAAAAGAAATTGGCGGGCTGTTCACTGTAATGGATTATATCTTTCTGAAGCAAGTCTCAAGTCAGCAATTCAAGGTTAAAGTCAGTAATAATAATATAAATTATATGTGATTTGTTACGGGCTAAAACATGTAAAATCACTGGTATAGCTCTTAAACTGTCAAAGCTTAGGCCTCAAGTTCGTTTTCAAAGAGACTACTGTTTAATTCTGCCAGGCAGGGTTAATTATTTTTATACAATCTAATATTAAGTGAGCAAAGTGGGGAAAAAAATCTGAATAAGGATTGTGATAATTTTCTCATTGTTGTCCTGTCATCTCCTAACAAAGGCCGAAAGGCAGCGAGCACGGGCGAGGCAGAGCAAAGGGTTATTTAAAGGAGACCTAAGGATGTCCTCACTAATGGATGATGCACTTTACTCACCAGTGCACAATACTGTACACTTCTATTTAAATTCAAATTACGCCATTTGAGGTTTGTGTGTGTGTGTGTGTGTGTATGGAAGGAGGGCCGTGGTGAGTCCCCTTTGTAGTGTTTATTGTCGACAATGAGGTTGAACCCCTCTTAAAACGCAAGACAAAGGCAGAGAGGTGCTAAGGGGCAGGAAACAGCTCGCCACTTCTCTTCCATTTCCTTCAGCATACTTATTCACATACACACACAGACACACACACACACACACACACTGCTAATTACATGTGCTACCACCATAGATGCAGAGCTCTAATTGTGGGACCACAAGTGGCTCTGACTATAAATAGATTGACTTATTATGAAAGGGAACANCCTTCAGCATACTTATTCACATACACACACAGACACACACACACACACACACACACTGCTAATTACATGTGCTACCACCATAGATGCAGAGCCCTAATTGTGGGACCACAAGTGGCTCTGACTATAAATAGATTGACTTATTATGAAAGGGAACACGTCAGTGTCAATTATTGAGTCTTCGGCGACCATAAGCTCAGGCGCCAAATGGTTGTTTGTAAATATCAACAAATCTTTAGAAGAATCTTTTGAAGAAATGTTACAGTTTTTATGAAAGAAGTAGACTTTTTAAATACAGATGATAGTCAACGATTGTGGAGGTTGGGTTGTTTTTTTTTAATCCCAAAATATTTAAGGGGGTCAGCTACTTCAAGAAAACTTGGAAATCAGAATACAGAAAAGGTACATTTCCTTCTCATTGTAAAAACTGTGTTAATATTTATATGTGGAGTTACCTTTCTACATCTTTAAGTTACATTGTATATAATAAAAGTCTGTTGAATTGTTAAAACACATTCATCTCCAAATTTGGCAGTTTTCAAATTAAAAATTAAACCAAAGAATTAAGAGAAAATTAATCTACTTTGTAAACTAAATACACAACCTAAAACTGGGTGTGCTGAGAAATGCATTGTTGAAAACAAGGCTGTTTTTCTTATCTTATGTAAAGCTGTTGTTTTGGAGCTACATGGTTTTCACATGACAGTGACAAAATGCTGCCTGATGACCACTGAAACCAAACTAAAATTAAAAGGAGCTTAATTTAAATATACCATAAATTTGCAAGGCATAAACCTAAAGCAACCCCAGCAGATACGCTCCTGAAGACAGCTCGCTTTTCTTTTCTCTCCACAGAGACAGAGCTAATAGAGGATTGTCACTGCTGTTAGAAGTTCCGACAAACTCTCCCGATATGAGCTGCTCTCCTCCCGCAGACTCCACCAGACTGGTATATTATCAGTGTGTAGTGGCGGTGAGCCTGGTGAGCTCCTAATGATAGCTTTGCCCTTCGCCACAGACTAAATCAAGGCTTGCTGGGTAAACCAACTCAGTGCAAGCACTTAACCCTGGTCTGCCCCCCTGCCGCCAACGCAAAAAAATTCTCTGTATTTATATGCAAATCTGAGGGGACCACCTGACCACCATGTATCCAGGCACCCTTCACTTCAGCCGTGCAGCCGCAGCAAGTCTCTGAAAATAACTTTTTTATTTCCTGTGCCAAAACAGTCTCAGTGTTACAATAATAACTGGCATTATTATATCAGACTAAAGGGTTTGTAAATTTAGCTTCCTGTTTGCTCTGCAATCTCACTCCCCACATTTTAAATCCCCCTCAGCTTCTGTTTTTTTTCCTGCTCACTCTGTCATTTCTCTGCTCCACATCATTTTTGGTATTTTCTGTTGCACCTAGACAACATGGGGAGAAATCGTCTAAGCTTTTTGTATCAGTTTTCTCATTTGTCATTCCAGCACACTGTGAGCCAGGACTAGAGAGATTTCTCCCAAAAAGTCTGAGATTCCATCTAGATTATCCTCCGAGTGTTTTGAAACATCCATCTACGACGTCGGGAAACGCACCAAGCTCAGGGCCTCAATTTGTCTCCATAATGTGCAACTGTCAACACTTCACAACCCTGTAAATGAGACACCAAAGAGGCTTGCCCCTTAACTCCAGGGCTTTGAGAGAGGCAAACTTGGGAATAGATACGGTGTGTGTCTGTGTCTGTGTTTGTGTGTGTGTGTGTGTGTGTGTGTGCGTGTATGTCTGTGTGCACGTGGTGCCTCAGGGCTCCAGGTGCGTTCACCTGTCTGCCATTCACATCCCTTCAAGGAGAACGGAGCAGAGGCAAGGCACTCAAGATGTCTAAAGATCAAGTTACACTTCTCTCCCACTGTTTCTCATCATTCACACAAACACACACACATACACACGCACAGTCCATAAAAGTATGCAGGAGGTCCATGATCCATGAAATGGGGAGTAAGGGCTTGAGGCCAGTGTGAACGCTGTGGAGAGGAAGGGAGCGGCATGATTGATGGCATGGATCAGGAAGTTGTGCAGGTAGTGTTACAGGTAGCCGCGGAACGAGGGCGGAGATATGGACCACGATGTAGCTGAAAAATTAAAAATTGTGTATGAAAAGGATTCACACAGACAGACAGAAAGAGAAGCAACCTCAGAGAGAAGAAAAAGGAAATGAGAGTAAAATATCAAGTGGTTTGTGGGGACTGCAGACAGGCGTTGGTGAGGAGTGAGGGGCGGAGTGACAGAGAAACGGAGCAAGCTCACGACTGGATGCGGGCCAACTCTGGCCACGGTGGTTGAAGCCTTTCATGGAAGCATAAAACTTGAGAGGATGAAAAATATGATGGTGAAGCTGAGCATTGGGTTTGAATCATGTTCTGCTGACAAATGTGAAGTTTGCATGAAAGTTTGAGCCTCTCGCGCCTCGCTGGAGCATCAGTTTACTGTGTCTGGGTTTTTTAGGTTTCGGGGCTGCTCAACTTATGGAACAGTGTGTTTTTTCAACATATGAAGAAGCAGAGTTAGTGGGAATCATTTGATTTCCTTTGCAAAGTTACACGCCATCTGTAGTAATCAAAGTGTAAGGATTGCCCTTTGAACCAGGTTCTCAACATCCTATGTGCTGTAGTAAAAAACAAAACAAAAAAGGCCGCTGTTACAATTACACTCAGAGGTGTCAAAAAGCAAATCGCAAAATCAACACAGCTCAAGAAGAAGAAAAAAAATCAAATAACAAAAGGAGAGTAGAGGTGGGGGAGGGGATCCCGTGTAAATGTGACCTAAGTATAAACATTGCATTTTCCAAGACCGCAATTTCCTGTTTTCCCAGGCGATTAGAGTGAAATGGAAGCCTGGAGGAGTCACGGCACGGTCATGTTTCCTCCTGCGCTTTAAAGGGGCTGGAAGAAGAGAGCCAAACTGCTCTGAGCTCAGCTGGGCCCTAATTTACATATGTGTGACGCTGCTGAGTACATCCTGAGCACATTGCGTCAACATTTAACACCCTCCACGTGCTGCAGGAAGTGTATGTGTGTTTCTGACGTGGCTGGATTCGCCTCTGTGCTGCTATATTTGCAACAATTTCCTCTGTGTCTCATGAACGTAACACACAGCTTATAGTGAAACATGCATTACACCTGCTAGAAAACAATGTTGGATGATTTATGGGATTGAATGAGAAACATTAATGAGTAACTTTTTATATCTTATCAAAAAAATTGCTAAATATCTTGCAAACACATGATTCTCTTGTTTTTGGCTTAAGGTCCAAAAACAAGGCATGGATTGACCAGCCTTCGGTCATGTGACAGTCTGGGTTGACTGGATGCTCACACTGGGTTTTGCCAGGGATTGTTTAAGGATAAGAAAGCCATGCTGTCCTTCACCACGGGTTCTCACGAGTCCACGTTCAGCAAAAACTACAACACCCCCCCCCCCCCTCCACCAACTGCCTTCTCTTCAAGTTGTCATGGTGATGTAACCTTTACCAAACTCAATCTGATCCCTTTGGAAGTCAGATCATTATCCACACACGTTGAGGAAAATTGCAGCACTCCCACTAAAAGGATTCATTTGTTATTCAAATTAAATGTGATTTTTTTTCTCTCTCTCTCTCTCTCTCTCGCTCCTTTTTTTTCTACTTTGGCTGTGGCACTTTGTACACTGAATATGGCACCAGCTGATGGTTGTGAGGATTTAGATTTGATTAGTGTGGATGACAGAGCTCCAGTTGTCATGTTTCCCACAGCACGTTCCTGTTTCTTAGTCAACTGTTTTCGGTGAAAAGTGCTAAAGATTGTATAGAAAGGGGAAGTTCAAACTTCAACTACAAATTTCCCAGATCTGGTCTATATTTGTCTATTAGACAATGATCAACCAATTCTTGTAAGTTGCATTCACACCAGGATAGTCCGGGGGACTTCAATTGGTTCGGTCACTTTCACACTGTACCTTTTAAAGCGGACCGAACTGCCTGGACAACGTCACGCAGTTACAACAGCTGCTCCTTTGGGGGCGGTATTGTCCGAAACGACCACTGACCAGGAAGAAAAAAAGTACGAGGAAGACGAATACCCAGTTCATCGATTGGCCAGGACCGAAAACAGAAATCCATCCCCTTCAGTCGGCTTGGTCACCACAAAAACACCAAACACCAAAATGCAATGCGCTCTACGTCACTTCCTCTCTTTGGTTCACTGGATAGTCCATTTGCATTTCCCACTGTAAGCGAACCGCACCAGGATTCACTTGCAAGTGAACCGAGACCCCCAGTTTTCAAGCGGACCAGGGGTCGCTCGTTTGGCCTGCACCTGAGTTCGAATGAGTGTTCCAAAGGAACTGAAGCAGACCAGGGTTCGTTTAAAGCGGACCAAATAGCGCCAGTGTGAATGCGTCCAATGTTTCGCAGATGGATATTACTGCAAAGAAGCTCCATATTCTAAAACACTGATGCTTCACACACCTTCAACCCAGCAGCACAGATGACCTTTGCAGTCACCACAGTTTCAAGATTAGTGTCACTGATTCAGAATCTAACCAAACACCTCCTCTTCTGTTCCTGAGTTATGACGTTGAGTAAAGGCCAGAAGAGTGTTTTGCAGAACATTATGATATTACAGCAAAGCTTACCTTTGACCTTTTGGATATAGAATGTCATAACTTCATCATTTTATTGTATCAGACATTTGTGTGAAATGTTGTCATAATTAGAGTAGGAATTCTTGAGTAATGGCCAAAAACATGTTTGTGAGGTCACAGTGACCTTTGACCTTTGACTACCAAAATCTAATCAGTTCATCCTTGAGTCCAAGTGAGAGTTTGTGCAAAACTGGAATAAATTCCCTCAAGGTGTTCCTGAGATATTGGCTTCATGACAATCGGATGGACAACCTGAGAACATCTCCCGGGCAGAGGCATAAAAATAACTTGTGTATCTGCTCCATGATTCGGATCTGCTCCTAAATGTAATAGGTTCATCCTCGACCCATGCTACACCCTTCCACCACGTTCTATGAAAATCAGACTGACAGTTTTTCTCAAAATCCTGCTGACAAACAAACAAATTGAACCGAAAACATAACTTCCTTGGCAAAGGTAACAGTAAGACATTTTAAGTATAGCTTTGGGAAGCTCCCTCCACTTTTCTGATATCAAAATGACCTATGACTAAATTAAAATGTCAAATACGCTTCACAAAAAAGACTCACGCATAATTGGAGTTACTGGTTAGCAGTGAATCAGTCGTTACTCCCCCATTAACCGGTGAACCAACAATAAAGCCGAAACATTTTACTGTAAACGGGGATTTGAATCATATATAAGCTCCCATTCTGAAGAGGAATTCATCTC
This sequence comes from Epinephelus moara, assembly GCF_006386435.1. Taxonomy (NCBI): domain Eukaryota; kingdom Metazoa; phylum Chordata; class Actinopteri; order Perciformes; family Serranidae; genus Epinephelus; species Epinephelus moara. Next base: position 18,746,233 of record NC_065527.1, read on the forward strand.
TATTCTTCTCCATTCAAACAGAACTAAATGTGTCTCTCACGTCTGTGGGCGACATCTGGCATGCAACAAAGTATACACCTGATACTGTGGGATAACCTGACTGGCAAACCAGCCCACAGGATGAGTCAGGAAGTCCTGACTAAGTGTGTGGTTTTTACCCAACGAATGTGTCACTCCTCTTTCCTTCGAGGCTTTTCACCATCTACAATATGCTGTCAGGGTGACACAATGAGACGTCGGAAGAGGAAACTTTAGTCACTAAGTGTTCTGGAGATGAGCCTCGATGAGTATTTTCTGATCCAATTTACAGTAATAACTCACTACTTGGTAAAGGCAGTAAATGACGGTGCGCTATCTCTGTCTGGTTTTTAATATCAGCATTTCTCGCAGAGATAAAAGGACATTTGGAAGTCCTCAGAGACGCTGTTATCTGATCTGCGCCTTTATTGGAGTTTCTCTGCTGCCTCTCTGTCTCGTTTTGCCCCTCTTTATCTCTCTCATTTCATCCGTCTCCCTCCTTTCTCTCTATCTGTCTTTTCTTCTGCAGCACTCGTGCTCCGTTTCTCTGAACCTGCCTCTTTTATTCTTTCTCTCACTCTATTTCATCCATTGATCATGTCTTTCTGTGTCTAAGTTTATACATCTGGTATAATAAGGTTGCTCTATTAGTGTTTTTGCTTCATGCTCTTTTTTTTGCTTCTGTTAAAACCTTGATAAAGAACTGAGAAACTGTAGAAAGAGAGAGAGAAAGTGAAAGCGGTGAGGTTGCCGGGATAGAGTGTGCCATGTTGCCCCCTTCACCTCCTTCTTCCCCCCCTTCCGTCTCTCTCCTCAACCCTTGTCCCTCCTCCCCCGTCTTCCCTCCGTGCTGTTTCTTGGCACCGGTGTGTGTTTGTGCGCCCGTGCATGTGCATGAGTGTCTTTTTTGTGTGTGTGGAAACCCCTAAAGTTGGCCCCATGACAAGTGACCCCCTTCTTCTCCCCGTAGCAGAGACCATCAAGAAAAGCAGACAGCGCTTCACACACACATACAAAAAGGGAAAAGAAAAAAAAAAGAAAGGGAGACGAAGAACACAGAGCAGAGAAAGAGGGAGAGAGCAGGGAAGGAGGGCAAGCCCAGCTGTAAGCAGCACAATGCGAACGAGAGCTTGGCAGAGGCTCAAAGCTGCTCCGAACGAGTGCCTCGAACTCACCCCCCTCCCTCGAACTCCTCCACCCCTCCCTGACAAATTAAAAGCGTTTGGTGCTGTAAAGCATGGGGGAGAGAGGGAGGGAAGAAAGAGGAGGAGAAAGAAAAGGTGGGGGGAACAAGGGAGAAGATGGGATAGGGAGAGGGGACACGGGAAGGATTAGGAATTAATGCGTTTCTGTACCGGCTTAATCCTAATGATTACACCAAAATAAATACAACTCAGTTTAATTTTTTTTTCCAGTTCTCCATTTGATGTCGGTGACAGATGCCAGGGGGCAAAGGTGCTAAGAGCAGGTCTCCAGTCTGAATGGACCCCTGTTTTTTTCCTCAAACACGTGCCCAAAAAGTGTTTCTCATTATGTCACTGTGTAAATACAGTATGTCCCCTGTCTTTTTTACTGAAGGAGAATCAGTCATGAAGTAACAAAAGAGCAGAGTTAAAGGCGAAAGGTGTGTGTGCCTGTGTGTGAGTGTGAATGTGGGATACAAAAGGAGTGGGCATATCAGGATACATGGGATCAACAGATACCAGTGAATCACAGTTTGGATACTTCATACACCCACAGCCGAACACATAGACTTACAAATGCACACACACTTACGAAAGTCACGCGGCACGCCAAGCAGCTTGCACAGGAGGAAGCCTCGAGTTAAATGAACCGTAGATGAACCCGACCAGGCTCTCCAACCTGACATCAGCACTTCCATCTTCAAACCCTGTCACCATAAAACATGAAAACACACCATATTCACAGAGGAAGGCATTGGTCTTGTTAATGGCATTCCACATTTGGAGCTTATTCTTCGCTGTCAATACTTACACATCCTTCAAAAAACATGTGGGCTCACATCTGTGGGGCAACTTCCTGAAATCTTTAGCTTCACTTTCACTGTCCTGTAGCAGCTCCTGCTGCTCTGAAAACTGTGTGCATGTGTGTGTTTTAGAGATGTTGAGGTTTCTATCATGAAGTTGTGCCTTCCAGGATAGCACACATAGATAGTTCAACTCTGTCCCAAGACTTTAAAAAAAAAAAAAAAAAAAGCAAATATAATCTAATTAAATTATTTTGAAGCCACAGGGTTTGTGAGAGTTCTTTTTTCTCACAACTTTTTATTTCCTCTTTGTACAAAATGCTTTCTGAGAGCTCAGCACCCTGCAAATAGGACTGTTAATTGTTTTGATGGCCCAAAATTCTGAGGCCTTGTCGGGTCAAAAATGTCCCATTGGCCCATGTCTGCCACAGCCCATCATCCCAAAAATGAAATGCCCATTGCACCCAAGTCCTGTTTTTCCGAAAACACACACTCCCTGCGGTTAGACAACCCAGTTGCCAAGAAAAAGTGTTTGCAATGTTCCTTACTGCAAATCCCGGATAGGTTACAATTCTCTTCAGGGCTTTGGTGAACAAATATGGTTAGCTTTAGGTGCAAAAAGTACTTGGTTATGGCTTGGAAATGATGATGTTTTGGCCTAAAAAAGCAAGGTTGGTGGTGAAAAGTTGCTGGAAAAGCAGGGACAGGTTGATAAAAACCAGCCAGGTTAGGTAGCTCAACACAGCTGAAAAATGTTGCATGGGGTTGGTAAAAATGTAATCTGTAATCTGTGTAACTGCAGGGGATATGTGTTTTTGGAGAAACAGGACTTAAGAGCAACGGTCATTTGTTTTCGGGATAACATGCTGTCGGAGATATTGGCTCTCAGTCCAATCACGGACTGTAAAAGGTAAAATGGGACATTTTTCAGACTAATAGGGCTTCGGAATTTTGGGCCCTTAGAGCAATGGCATGGCACCGCTGTCAATTTAGAAAACTTTTTTTAAGTTTCTGAAGTCGGCTATTTGGATTTGGATTAATGATTTTTAAATGACTTTCTTGGCTTATTTTAACATTGTGATTGCATGATTTAAACATTAGTGCGGATATCGGCAGTCAAGCTAGCATTAGCCTTTCACTAATTATGAAATCTGAATCATGCAATCACAATGACAGATAGCCGACTTCAATAACTCATACGCCACAACCATGGCAACAACTAACATATCCCAGGTGTGTGTCACACCTTCCCCTTTGTCCCCTGGAAACAGCTTTTTCTAAACTCCCATATATCGCCAATTTTAAGGTTTTTGTTTGTCATCGAATTGATGAAGGTGCTTCTTTATTTGCTTGTGTTTTGTCAGTGTACTTGTGTTTTCTTCATTTGCAATGTGTTGATCTCTCAGGGCCACCGTACTTTCATCCCAAGAACCTGCAGTTATCTAACCTTAAAAGACTTTTAAAAAGATGTGCGTATTGTTCCACCAGTTTGCTTTTGGTGTATGAGCTGTATGAGGTTGAATAAATGGAATTCAGTATATTTGCCTGTTCCAAAATTCCTCAATTAATGTGGGTTAAATCATTACTGTAATTGGTTTGTTTTGGATTGATTGCAAGAATGCTGCCTTTGTTGTAGTTGACCACATTTTTAACAGTTCTTTGGATTTGACTGATTAGATAACATATGATTAATCAGGTTTGACTAAACTTGATTAGAGTTGAATGACCCGAGCTGGTTTTAATTTACTAAATCTGCCATAATAGATTTAAGTGACTGTGTGCTCTCGTGCTCTGATTGCATTAGTCAGGAGGTTGTTCTGCAGTGTTACCTTGAGAACGTTCAGCTTGTCTGGAGTTTCGAGGAATGTAAAATAGGCCACTGGAACACGACGTCCACCCCTCAAACGTCTGAGAGAGAGGCCCAGCTCCACCCAGCCCTTCCCTCTCCTCCTGCCCTTCTTTTTCTTTTTACCGCAGTGTGAAAGGGAATACTCTGCCCCACCGAGACGGCCCCACATTCCTCCATTACAGATGATAAGCTGCCCCCACCCTCCCCTCCACCCACCACCACGAACACCACAACCCTAAACCCAGGCCTGCTGACTCTGAAGCCTGCTGTTTCAAATGCCTCAGGTTTCACCCAGGGAAAATCCAACTTTGGCAACGCGTCAAGTTCAACCCCCACCTCTCAAGCGCACATTCAAGCATACACCTGATTGTGCTTTGCCGTTCTCTGTCCCTCTTCCCTTGTTGAAATCCTTCCAAAACCCATCTGAGGTGTCGTGATTGATGGCAGCGAGTGTCCATCTCCAATTGCTCCAATTAGGTCAGTCGCTCCAGTGAGGCACAGCAACTCTCCATTAGTCCTGTCCAGCTTTGTTTCTCTTCTCAGAGCAGGTGGCGAATGGTGTTGCTTAGTTGACTCTCTGTGTTTTGTCTGCAAAATTGTGATACATTTTATGACTTCTTAACACAATGGGGGCGGGCACATACACTGCCAGCGGGGAGCTAAGGATCTACAGTCCAATCAGTCAACATTGTCATGTTTAGTCTGTGCTTGTCTTTCACTACAGGAGGGCTGGCTGCTACTGTTCTGGAGAGCGACGCGTTCACCAGCTTTTTTGGAGTCTGTAAAGAGTTCTGAAGAAGTTATGTTGAGATTAATGATAAAGATTGCCTCAGATTGGAGAAAAAGCTGTCTGTGTTAAGATTTAATATCCCCACACATGAAACGATCATTGACCCATGTGCAGCGTCAGAGTGGCTGTAAAGAACTGAATGTATGGAGGCATTTAGTTTATGTTTCATCTTCATGGTTTGTTCACAATCATAAGTCAACGTGTAATATTAGTCACTTTTCAAATAAAGACTAAGGATGATTAAAAGAAGAAAAAGAAGGGAAGCAGTGCTCCCTCCTGGATCGGCTCATATCATATCCAGGGGTACTTTAGTTTCATGGGTCTCTCTCTTATGATCAAATGCAGCACAATCACAGTAAAGCTCAAAGAAAAAAAAACGACATCAAAGATGACAGAGCATTCTCAACTGACCACATAACGTAAATGCAAATGTACTCTGAACAAAAATATAAAAATTTCTTATAACACTTGTGGTCTTACCCCCATGAGTTTATATTAAAGATCTGAGACATATTCTATGCACTTTCAAGATTCTTATTCCTCTGAAATTTGTGTTCGCAAATTTGTTTAAATCCGTGTTATTGAGCACTTTTCAAACATAAGCCACTATCCATCCACTGGACAGGTGTGATATCAAGATGCTGATGAAATAGCATGATCGTTATAGCTATGCCTTGAGCTGGTCACAGTAAAAAGCACTTTTACATTTAAAATGGGCTGTTTTATCACACAGTTTAAGGGAGCATGCCATTTAACTACCATAAGCCACGTCCAAAGTCATTTCCAAGAATTTGGCAGTACATCCAACCGGCGTCACAACTGCAGACCACGTGTAACCACAGCCCAGGATCGTCACATCCAGCACCTTCACTGAGATGTTTTCTGATGATATGTGCAGAAATTCTTGGCTGGATGTGGAGGTACTGGGTGGCAGTAGCTCAGCCCATAGGGACTTTGGTTGGGAACCGGAGGGTCGCCGGTTCAAGTCCCCGTCCGGACCAAATGCGGAGTGTGGACTGGTGGCTTGAGAGGTGCCAGTTCACCTCCTGGGCACTGCCCTTGAGCAAGGCACTGAACTCCCCAACTGCTCGGGGAGCTTGACCAAGGCAGCCCCCTCACTCTGACATCTCTCCACTTTGTGCATGTATAGGTCCTGTTTGTGCATGTGTGTGTATTTTGGACCTGTGTGTTAATGACAACGGAGTGAAAAAAAATTGAATTAATAAGGTATATAAAATTTAAAAAAAAAAAAAAAAACTGAGCTGGTGTGGTCACACGTGATCTGTACTTGTGAGGTTGGTTGGATGTACTGCCAAACTCACGGAAATGACATTAGTGGCAGCTGAAGGCTCATGGTAGTGAAATGAACCTTTAGTTCATTGGCAACAGCTCTAGTAGACATTCCTGCAGTCAGCATGCCAGTGGCACGCTTCCTTAAAACTTACAGTAGCCTATCTGTTGCATTGTGTGCACATTTTAGAGAAGCCTTTTAATCTTTTTTGGCCTGTGTAGTAACCATGCTGTTTGACCAGAATTTTGATATGTCACACCTTTACAAATAAGATTTGAGAAAACTAAGTCTTTTGTGAGCATTGAAAAAGTCTCAGTCGTTTCGTGTTACCTCTTTTGTTCAGTGCAACCTTAATCTGGGTTCCATCCATACCAGCATTCTTTACATTGGTTTTCTCAAAGCCTTATGTCCACATTCAAATTCCAAAACAGTGACAAAATGGTATAACAGCAGTTTCTTCCTATTTCTTGCATTTTTCAAACAACTAATTTGTGCACACTGTGACACACCTGTGACAGTCATGGCTGATACTCCATTTGGTCTCGGGACTGTTGTAGCTTTGTGAGCACATTTCTTGTGTTTCATCATAGCTGAACAGACACTTACAGGTGTTCTCACTGACATGTTGTTCTGTTTTTGTTGTCAGGTGGCAGCATGAGTATAAAATGTTTGTAGCTCACAGCCTAAGGGTTGACAGCCATCAGCATTTTTTAAAGCTCTGCCTTTCTTTTCCAGAACACAACTCAAGATCTGCATTTTTAAAGTTCGTTTTAGTATTTAAAGGAACAATGTATAAGGTTTAGGGGGATTTAGCAGCATCTAGTGGTGAGGATGGAAGATTGCAACCAGCTGAAACTTCTCCCAGTTAGAATTTCTTCAGTGTTCATTGTACAGAAGGGTTTATACCAGGAGCCAAACTATCAGCGGAGGTCTCTTCCTCTCCAAACAAATGGACCCAGTGCTTTAAGCGGTTGTACACATGCAGCGTTTTTTTGTGCCCTCAAATTCAGAGCGACGCCGTTCCCGAACGCCCATTTTTCAGGGCACGACAGCTGCACTTTGAGATAAACCAAATTCAATTTTTGGAATGCATCAGTGCGCACTACATGTCATGTGACGAGGAACATCCAATCACAACTGGCAGATACCTCTGTAAATATCAGTCTGTGATAAATATGACAAAGTTTATAATTTTTGTGCAGGGCTGCCAGAGCTTTTCATCTGTCCCATGGACAATATGCCCATAGCACGTAGAAGAATAGGCTATGATATGGTGCTTGTTAAGTTTGCCAAGCAACCTCAGACGTAAGCTGGAAAGTCGGCTCACAAAAGGCACAAAAGTAACGCCCAGCGCTTGACCTCGCGTTTTCCAGGTGGTTAAAGACGCAGTATGTGTACGGCCCCTTAACCATCAAAAAGACTGCTGCTACAAATCAGTGTTACTTCTACGCTGTTCGTTACGTTGCAGACAGGCTGCTAGCCCAGCACCTGCTACTATGTGCCCACCTTTTTTTTTTACGAAGAGAAAAATTATCCACATAGGTCTCCTCCTTTCCAAAACAAACTGAACTGATCTAAACTGGTCAAAACACTGAATAAAGCAGTTTCACGCTATCAGTGTTTTATCCAGGCTGCTTGTTATGAAGGGGCTGCTAACTGCGATGGCCGACACGAAAACGTCAATGGCCCTATTTAGATCCAATGTTTGGTTTGTCCGTTTTGGGCTACTGTAGAAATATGGCAGTGCAACATGGCGATCTCCATGGATGAGAACCTGATCCCTTTGTAGATAGAAACGGCTCATTATAAGTTAACGAAAACACAACAATCCTTATTTTCATGTGAGTATACACTAAGGAAAAATACTTATTATATTATATTCCATTTCTGCCAATATATCCTGCTAAACCCTTCACACTGAACCTTTAATTTAAATGGATGTAATAACAGTATACTAATACTAAAAATCTCTCCTGCAGAGGGTCCTTGAACAGAATAATAAATCCCTACCAGCTCACAACAATCAATAAAGCATCCATCACTCTGTTATTGCAGTTTCTTTTGTCACAAAATTAATGACATTTCCCACTCTTTGGAGCTCAGTGAGACAGGAAAAATATTCCCATTCACTGCTATAGATGTAAACCTGACCCACAACCTTGACCACACGTCATTGTCTTTATCTCCCATCATCCTCATCTCTCTCCACTGTACACAATGTAAAATGTTAAAAAATACCATAAAATTCCTCATCCATCTTTTGTGCCATGAGGAGTGGAACTCGCAGGTCGCCCGAGGACACATCCATTCATTAAGCCCCGCCACCCCAGAGGAGGAATTGGACCGCTGGCTCCCAAGTGCATCGCCATGTCACCTTGAACAAATCCAGATGATTAAGTGACAAGCACTCCCACGTGAGGATGCTTTATTTCCCAGGAAACCCCAACGCTTCTCCTCCTATCCAATTTTCAAGATGCAAATCTTGAAATGTTGTGCTGAGGAAAAAAAAAACACATGCCTCTCTCTCTCTTTCTCTCCATCCCTCCTTCCCTCGCCATGTAAGCAGTACTAATTGCCTTTCATAATTAGCCCGGTGACAATAATCGTAGAACTGATAAAGCTGAGTGCTGTGTGTGTGCGTGTGAAGTCACACTTCCCAGCTCTCCTCATTCTTCCTCATGTGCTTCCTGATAAAGTGGGTCATCAATGAAATGCCCCATATTTAGATCACACAAGGACAATTCCTACGCACATTTCCTGGCAAGTTTTCACATTGTTTCTCCGCTCCCCCGCTCTTTTTGTTCTGTTCTGTGTGTGCGTGCACTTAAGGAGAGCGTGGTGAGGGGGGAGAGTTTTATTTTATAAGATGCATCCCACCAATGGAGCCTCTGCAACCTCACAGACAGAAGCTGGCATGTAAATTTAGGGAAAGCAAGACAAGGAAGAGTTTTAATTAGCCTGGTTAAGTAGGCGCTCGCGAAGCCGCCGGGGCTCACCAGGGGGATTACGACAGATTTATTTAGCCAAGGCTGCAGGAGACGCTGCGATATGATATATTCCAACAACAACAATAGCTCTGTAATCACGCTCCAACCCCAGAACCCCGGCTAATCTATTCCCGTGTCTCGAAACGAGCACTCATTTTATTCCCTCTCATCTAGAAGTCAAGAGTTTTGTTTTTTCTTTTTTTTCCTCTCTCTCTTTCTCTCCTTCTCCGCTCCCTCTCCTCCCTCCTCTCTCCTGTGTTCAACCCTTGTGGGCAATTTAGTGAGGCACTCAGACATGCTAACACAATCAACAATCAGGTCGTTTGCTCTCTCTAATAGGCACTCTGGTTTTCAGTAAAAGAAGCCGTATTGTTTATTTGATTGTGTTCACCGGGGAGAGTCCGCTGGGGAAGTATTTGTTACACGTGGAAGGCGGAGGTGGGGTTGTGCCGGCAAAGAATCGTTGCCTTTGTTTTGGAGAGACTACTACAGGAAGTCTGAATATTAAGGCACAATGCAAAACCACAAAAGTCACTCTCAATTCAAAGCACTGTATTCAGAGCTTAGTGTCATTTTGGGATGCTTGTGGTGCACTTGTTGAGTGAGTATGCAGTTCAGTCCCTACGACTTGAAAAGCAAATGGCTTTTCAGTTTGTTATTTTATTGTCATTGTACAAAAACCTGCCAGAGCTATTTGGATATGAAGTTATTAAAGCACATTTGTAGTGAAGCATTCACAATGAATGTTTTTTCCCCCCTAAATGTTAAGAGCTGCATCTTAGTAGCCTTGAAACGTTGTGTTCAGCACATGAAAAACAGGATTGTGTTTTTCATGTGCTGAATAAAAGTGTGAGTGAAATGGCATAGATTAACAGCAACAGAGAAAAAAAATACAGTGTGATGTTTCTCTGTGGTGAAGCCTAACCACCGGAAAATCAAACAGAAAGCCCAAAATGTGTAAGAGAACAAATAAGTTTGGATGAAAGACACAATCTACTTGCAACAGCAGCCCGTGAGGGAATTTGACGGGCCTGTTGTTGTTCTTCTCAAGTTTTTGACATGTTGTCACCTGTCCAAATACCCATCAAAACCATATGGGACCACACAGACACACAAGCACATACAGTCAAGAGAGGAAGTGGTATACACAATAATTATTGACAACACATAACACCTGTTTCTATTCCGCATGGGTAGAGCACTCAGAAAACCCAAATGAGACATGCTGTTTATCCTGAAAGGCTTTAGGAGACCAGGACATGCACTTGACTAACAGCAATCTATGTGCCGTATGTCTGTATAATAGATGTTGAGATGGATTGTAGCTGAACTGGGATGTTGGGAGGTGTAGTTGGGATTTTAAGGATTAGAAGCTGAAACATTTGTCATAACTTTATTTTGGTAACTTCTCATTCTGTGACAGAAACTCTGACATTAAATTTTTGAGCTGCTTTGTTGGATTAAAGGTATACCAGACGTGCACATGCACGAGCCTCATTCCCACAACCAAAGTTCACCATATATGGATATAGAAGTGCCCTTAAAGGGAAATTTCGGTTTATTTCAACCTGTCCCCTAGCGTCCTAAATTTGTTTCAAGTGACTAGTGACATAAAAATAATAGTTAGCATGTTAGCCGTTAGCCTAGATACAGCCGGGGCGCATAGTAGCGTCCGACCTGTTAAAAGTAAGTGAACGGGCATACTTCAAGTGCAAAGTTAGTCCACTAAACAAGCTTTTTTTCCACAAAGACCGCCTCATATCGTTAGGTTAATTATCAGAGAACATATAGAAAACGACATGTAAACGTGTTGTCTTACCTTACCAGTGTGCTGCCATGTTTGTTTACATTTAGCTCTGCTTTCCAAAGTGCGGCCCAGCCCAGCTGGATGCTACTCCAGGTGGAGGTGTCTCGTCCTCGATCACATCTAGACCTTGAAAATAAGGCTGCAACCGGTCCCATTCCTTGCAACAGGGGCATTCCTCTTCTGTGGGCATTGGGGCACAGCATTCACAGGTACGCCACCAATCTCCAGAGCTAAAGCCTTCCAGCAGCCATTCCTCCTCTCTCGTCCTCTACCTGTTGCGCCTCTCTCTCTCTCCTCCTCCATTCTTCAATTTCATGAAGCTCTTCAGCAGTGTATTCTGGCTCAAATAAATAAGGGCGGCCATCAAACTCTGCAAAATCAAATTCCTCCTCCACAAAGTCGAAATCTGGCAAAAAAGTCAGCCATTATTCTATAAATCTTTCATAAAATAAATGAATGAACTTTTCAGGCTACTGTCCGGTTCTGCCTTCCAGCAACAAATTTAGGACGATAGGAGAGAGGTTGAAATAAACCGAAATTTCCCTTTAAACATCCATTTGGGTATCGATACTTCTGCCAATCCACCACTCATTAAACCTGTCAATGAGAAATATGATAAAGAAAAGCAATTTCACCGACTGTTGCATCGGCAAGGTTCTCCAACGGTGCCATAGCAGCTGTCATTACGCACGGCTGTGGAAATTTGTAGCGTCCTTCCCAATAATTCATCACATTTTCTGCAAACCATCAGTAAAATCACAGTCATCATCATTATTATTAAACATCACAAGGATGATTAGTGATTCATTCACAGCACTCATGTGGAAACTGACTTTACAAAGTGCTTCACAGGATGAAACTGAGCGATCACTTACGGGGAAGTGAATAAAAATAATGCTGAAATTTATCACTCATAAATAACATTTTACAGGACGCCATGTAAGCTACAAAAATAATAATAAAAAGAAAAAAACAGTGAAGTGAAGACAATGTTTTCTGTCTCTCAACCAATATGTAATATCCTTCTTATCATATATCACTCATAGCTATCTCAACTAAAACTTTTGTGTGTATATTTGTTTATGCAGCCGGCCCCTAGTCACTACCTTTTTATTAAGTCCCACCTCACCTGTGTGCTGGGACCAGGAATGTCCCAAACACAGAAAAATAAGAAGAAAAATAAGAAAATACAGGCATGGGGCAGGGTCTGTGCAGATGAATACACCACCACACACTTTCAATGGGTCATACTGATGACTGAGAGGGATAGTTTCTGTTTCTAGTTTAATGACAATCCTGCATAGTATACCTTTAATGTGACACTGTGTAATAGAAAATTTACCTTAAAACAGTTTTGTGTACTTTTGGTGTGCCTGTTTTCACTATTTTGATCACAGTGCAGGTGATGCAGTTTTCTAGTACATGCAACAAATGATGGTGCAGCAACTTCAGTCAGCAACAGAATCTGTTTATGAGCTTTAGTGCAGCAATGGCTCAGGGCAGTGTGTCCATTTTTGTGTAGTGGCCAGAATCTGATAAGCAGGTCATGCGTATACTTTCCAACCCTCCCAGTTTTCCAGGGAGACTCCCGTTTTTATTACACTCTCTCGGTTTCTTCCTGGAGTCACAGTTCTTCTGTATTTCTTCCAATTTTTTGACAAATTTTCACACCTCTTATTACTTTTTCATTACCACAACCTGTTTCTGGCACTGTACAAGGTGTATAAGCCCTCTGACTCTACTGTTCCCACCCAGATGACAATACACTTAACCATGCCACGCACGCAACTTGGAGGAGAGCTGCTTGTTCCTCATACTCCTCAGGGAGTGAGAGACGATGAGATAAATGGAGAGTACTAAGAGAAAGAAGTACTCAAGCAATTTTCAGTTGTTCTAAAAAGAAGAATTCCAGTTTCTTAGAGAAAGTTTTGAAAGGAAGGGACAAGCATTTTGTGAAAACTGCTGCATCGCTTTTTCCATCGAGTCCAGGTGTTGCACGGTGTAACTGAATAAATGAATTAAAGATATAAACTGATCAATATTAGTTTATGCCAGAGATTCACAGAAGTTCACACCAGAGGACAAATAATTCTGTATTATTTCCTGAGAATGAAAAGTAAAATAAAAAGTATTCAAAATAAAAATGCTGTTGTACTGTGCTTATTATTTTGTCATTTGTTTAATTCTTCAAAAGTCACCAGAATGCAGGAAACAAAATCTCAATCTTAAATTTCAGCACTGTTGTCATCCTCCGTTGTGAAATGAAGTTACGCTGTGGACCATTTCTTTCTCTCTTCCATGAGTCCTTATGTGTTTGATGCCACTGTCAGCAAAACATGGTGGCATCAATTAAGGAATTGATAGGTTCGGAGACATATGAGTCTGATGGATCAGACGATTTGAAACCGGTACTCAACTCACTCAAGGTCATGTAATCTAATTCACACACACATTCATAAACTACTCTAATCTCAGTTTGATTACATCCAACAAAAGTTTTAACTAGAATTACCACCTTGTATGCCTCTGTGCACCAGTCAAGATGCACTTACAGTTCGTATCCACATTTGTGAAAACATGGATGCTTCACACATACCTTCCCCCGAGGCAGCACAGAAGATCTATTCAATCAGCACAGTTTCAAGATTAGTGTCACCAATTCAGTATCTGACCACATGTCTCCCCCTCTGTTCCTCAGATATGATGTTGAGTAATGACCAGAAAAGTGTTTTTGCAGAACATTATGATGTCACAGTGAAGATGACCTTTGACCTTTGACCTTTTGGATATGAAATGTTATCACTTCATTTTATCTTATCAGACATATGTGTGAATTTTTCCCATACTTAGCAAATGAATTCTTGAGTTATGGTCAAAAACATGTTTTGTAAGGTCACAGTGACTTTTGACCTTTGACCACCAAAGTCTAGTCAGTTCATTCTTGAGTCCAAGAGAACGTTTGTGCCAAATTTGAAGAAATTCCCTCAAGGTGTTCTTGAGATATCCCATTCACAAGAATGGGATGGACAAGGTCCCAGTGACCTTAACCTTTGACCTATGACTGCCAAAATATAACCAGTTCATCACTGAGTCCCAGTGGACGTTTGTGCCAAATTTGAAGAAATTCCCTCAAGGTGTTTGTGAGATATTGTGCTCACAAGAATGAAATGGATGCCAGGAAACACTGAGCTTATCCTTTGACCACCATGATTTAATAAGTTCATCACTGAGTCCAAGTAAACATTTGTGCCAAATTTGAAAAAAAAAAATCCCCTCAAGGTGTTCTTGAGATATCCCATTCACAAGAATGGGATGGACAAGGTCCCAGTGACCTTAACCTTTGACCTATGACTGCCAAAATATAACCAGTTCATCACTGAGTCCCAGTGGACGTTTGTGCCAGATTTGAAGAAATTCCCTCAAGGTGTTTGTGAGATATTGCGCTCACAAGAATGAGACGGATGCAAGGTAACCCTGAACTTTTCCATGGACCACCATAATCTAATCAGTTCATATTTGAGTCCAAGTAAATGTTTGTGTCAAATCTGCAGATACTCCCTCAAGGTGTTTGTGACATATTGCGCCCACAAGAATGAAATGGATGCAAGGAAACCCTGAGCTTTTCCTTTGACCACCATGATCTAATTAGGTCATCACTGAGTCGAAGAAAACATTTGTGCCAAATTTGAAGAAATCCCCTCAAGGTATTCTTGAGATATCCCATTCACAAGAATGAGACAGATGAGGTCACAGTGACCTTGACCTTTGACCTATGACCACCAAAATATAACCAGTTCATCATTGAGTCCAAGTGGACGTGTGTGCCAAATTTGAAGAAATTCTTTTAGAGCGTTCTTGAGTTATTGCATTCAGTGTAATTCATAGGCAGTTGGCCAGGTGGGGAAAGACAAACAGACAGACACAAATCCGCATGCATTTTGGACACCCAAGTAGGAAGCAGTAAAACTATTTTTTAGTAGGCATGAAGAGTGAGAAGCTCTCACTGTAATGACTCAGTCATTGCCCATTGTTAAAGAAATCCATCCTTATTAATATGCAATGAAACATGTGAATGATGCGTCTTGTCCACTGACTGTTCTTCAGCGTTGACTGACATCAGAGAACGATAGATTAACACACTCCAAAGCACTGAAAAATCATTTGAGGTAATGTTTATACCCCGTTAAAAACCACCATGTTGTATACATGCTCATACTCACACACACACACACACACACACACACGCACGCACGCACGCACGCACGCGTACATGGATGGCAGGCCACAACACAGACATGCTCCTGGGAGAATAGGGAAGCTCTGCAGGCAGACCTCACCCCCTTCAAACAAGCCACAAAGGAAAACATGAGCTTAAAGTAAACAGGAGGCAGACAGAGAGGGGTGGAGGGGGGGCAACCACAATTTAACTACACAGTGACGCACCATATATGTGTGTGTGTGTGTTTATATGTGTGTGTATGTATAGGTCTGTCCATCTTTATCTCCCTTCTGTATGTTCCCACTTACTGTACCTGAGAGTTTGCATGTGTGTCTATGTAAAGGTGCTTGTGTGTGTGTGTGTGTGTGTGTGTGTGTGTGTGTGCGTCTGCCTCCATATGTGCGTGAGTGAGTCAGCTCACCACAAGCCCACACACACACACACACACCACCCGCCCACATCGCTGATGATAGAGCGCCTTTAATAGACTTGTGTGTGTGACTGTCTCTGTTGTTCATCCAAGTATTCAAATGAATGAAAAACAGAAAGAGAGAGAGACAGAAGCTGCTGAGGGTCACGGTAGCCACTCTGTCTCTCCGTCCTCATCATGGCGTTGTGATTCAGCTGGCGTTGGTGATGTCAGCAGGAAAACGTGACTGTGGTAAGAGTGGTCCAACACATCGCCGCATGGTCTGATGCCTCATAGGCCTCATTATATCACTGCTGCCTGAAAAACTTTATGTTTTCCTGCCACAACGTGTTTATTTTTTCAGCTTCAGCGCCCCAAATCTCATGATGAATGATCAGACTGCTGGACAATGCTTGACCATGTGAAGCACTGTCTTGATTTTTGCCACGTGCATATGCTGCAATTTTTCTGGCTTGAAAATAATGCTCCGAGGTGATTTATCAAAATGATGAAGCTGGAGGGAAACAGCTGTTGTGCTTATGGAGATCCTGGCAGGTTTCGTTACTTTACACTTATTAGAATTTCCCTTTTTCTCATGAACGTCGTAGATAAAGGCTCTCTTTTGGCTATTTGTGGAAATGGAGGGGGAAGCAGGGGGTAAAAAAGGCATATTTGACATGACGAAAACAACGGGACAGACTGAATATACTCGGAGGGAAACTTACAAATTAGCCTCCGCTGAGGATTCTGACGTGCCTTCCCAAAATGAAAGGCCATGACAATTAGCATGAACCTCCCGTCCCGGCTCAGCCGTCTGCCAAGCCAAGCTGAACTTGAGGGGGAGCAGGCGTTTTTCTCACTGTTTTAACATTCTCCCTTTTCGTTTTAATTAACACCTCAGTTACTCGGGGTGTTTGGGTTTCCTCAGAGGGAGCGTGCGGGAGCCTGTTTTTTCTCCTGGAAGATCGTCACACCTGTTCAGTCAGCAGGTGTTCCAGTCATCTCTGCTGAGAAGGAGAAAAAAAAAGGAAAATTCCAGAAATAGAAGGCATAGGAATCTGACACTGAAGTGATTTGATCAGAAATGATAGGAATACATTAAATGTAAATACGATGTACAAATCTGGTTTAATTTGCTGATTTTTCCACCATCTGAGCAACTCGGTTTTGCCCTAAATTCATCTCTTTCCAAGCTTTTTTTTTACCCATATTTGTGCATTTTTCCGTCTCTCTGTATAAAGCAGGCAACAAAACAAGTCAACACCATTGTCAGGTACATTAGCTATTCAGTTATTCTCTTTTTTCTTCCTCACAGAATGCTTGAGTGTCTGCATTTGAATATCGACCAGGACTGTCACACAGCTTTCAGGTGAGCGCAGAAGCAGAAATATACAACCCAATAACAGTCCTTGGCAGCCGCTGTATTTTTCTTTTGTTTCCCAAACTAGATATGAACACATATTTTCCAGTGTTAACTCTCGCACGGTATCATTTCACGTCAAAGGACTTGTATTGCGTTCATTAATCTACCCCACTTGACAGTTATTTGGTCCAAATTTGATTTGCGGCTGTTGGTTTTGATCGCGGCCGTATTGGGAATGATTTGAAAGCATTACGGCCTCCCTTGAATCCATAATGAATTTATTGCACCTTTACGGAATATTGCAGTGACAGGATTTGTGTGCTTTAATATTCTGTCTACAGTCATACGCTGGGGAGGAGAGTGATGCAGATGTCAAAACCTTGACTTTCTTTCCTTCTTACTTTCTTTCTTTCCGTCATTCTTTCTTTCTTTCTTTCTTTCTTTGCATTTTTCCTTCTCTTTTTTCATTCTTTCCTTCCTTCCTTTCTATCTCTCTAGTCTTTTTTCCTTTTCTTTCTTTCTTTCTTTTTTCTTTCTTTCTTTCTTTATCTATCTGTCGATCGATCGATTAATCTGTCTGTCGATCGATCTATCTGTCAATCTATCTATCTATCTATCTTTCTTTCTCTTTCTCACGCTTTCTTTCTCTATCTATCTATCTATCTATCTATCTATCTATCTCTTTCTTTCTTTCTTTATTCATTTCTCTATCTATCTATCTATCTATCTATCTATCTATCTATCTATCCTATTGTCTTTTGTCAGTCTGTCTCTTCAAGTCTCTCCCCCTCCATCTCCTTATCCTGTAAAATGTCTCTCACTGTTCGAGCACATCCTCCTCCCTCTCCCAATTAGACATATGAAATCATCCTCGCCGTATCAATTGGTGACTTTTACACCCATTAATTTGCCATAATTATTTCATTTCAGATTGATCTGACTGCGCCATCGCAGATGGCGTGTGCGCCGAAGCTCCGTTCCCTCTGCTGATCAAAGGGAGTCATTTTAATTGGAGCCTTTTCAACGCTAATTGTTCTCTCTGTTGTAAATCAGTGTCTGTTAGTCTCCCCAGGTCTTTGTTAGCAAATTGTCTTGGCAGTTTCCTTGTTTCATCTTGGATTGAGTTTTATTGCGTTGCATAACTGCGTGATTGACTGTGATGATTGTGATGTGCAGTCGGAGAATAATTTGAGGGTCTAATCCCACTTCCTGTCAGTCATTTTAACAAAAACCATAGCATGTCAGAGATATGTGCTGGTATACTGTAGTGTTACTGATAGCTGTAATGGTGGTTTTTGTGTGACCCGTTTACTAACTAAAGAAATATATCTCTTAAACTGGATCGCAGCTAGTTTTTAAGACTAAACGCCAAGAAACATAATCGAAGAGATTTTATTGATATCACTTGATGTTCCCTGAGACTCTGCAGTGCTTTGTAAGTGCTACAGCTTTAAGTCAGAGAGTAGCTTTTGGCTTTTTGTCCAAAGCTCCAGCCAACAAAAACAGCACCTGCCTTTGCATGTCCATCAGTAGCCCATTAACTGATGTCTGGTGGAGCAGACTCTTTAAACTGACCAGAATGTGGCCGGCTCAAAGCCTCTCCTGTTGACGTATGGAGATAAATGGACTCTGGCCTGCATTGTCCTGCCAACACGCCCACATTCAGCTTCATTGGTCTTTGTGACAGGCCAATGGGGGAGATATGCAAATGAGATTCAGAGGAGGGGATCACCCAAATATTTTCATTTTTTCATTCATCAACCATGCTCTATGAACTTTTTTACTATTCAGCTCTCATGTTAACCTCCAAAAAAACCACATCAAAATAGATTTTTTTTATTTAGTCCTGAAGGTGGTTGATCAGCAGACAAAAACTGTTCTTGTTTGTGTCTTGCATGAATGATTTCTGACCTGTGACCTTCCCTAAAGGGAGAGGGTGAAGCTTTTTGAGTTTGGGATTAGGTTGGGGGTTGGATGACCACTGGGCCGAAGGCAGGAAGTGTAAGTCGATACGCATCAGACCCTCATTTAGATCTAAAGCGACGACTTTTCATGCATGACCGCAATGAGAGCTGCACTTCATACACACTGTGTAAGGCCACGGTGCATAGATCATTAAAGCAGAAATAATCCGGCAGTCTGACTTTTGAGCCTGTAAAACACAAGTAAAAATCCATCACTTCAACACAGCTGTTCAACCGTGCATTTGTCAGCTCCTCAGTGTGTGTTTTACACATGTGTATTCACAGCAAGGCGTGCACGCATGTACCCATGAACAAGGATAGGTGTGTTTGTGATTGTACATGTGTCTGGGAATGTAAAAGACTTCTCGGCTCTAATGCGTTAGCAGGAGAGAATGTTTTGTGGAAATCCCAGTTGGCCAGTTGGTATTTCTGTTACTATGAGAGCCCAAATAAGTGAAATCTAATAGGCTTTCTCTCCCAGAGGAATACTGAGCAGGACTCAACAGATTAGGACCTGTTGACTGATGGCAGCTTAAACTATAGTACCATTACACTCCCAGCTTCTCTGGATAAGTGTTCTAAAATGATACCAGAGAAGGAGTGGAGGAAAAAGATAACAGTAGCAGTTGTAGTAGTTGGCTCGTCCACTTGAATTGTCTTGTATGTCTTTACATTTTAAACCTCTCATGATGGAAGATGCAGCCTGTATCACTGACACGTCTTTTTTTTTCTGGCTTTTGTCTCTTTTCTCACTTTTGGCCAGACTTGTGGCGTGGTTCTATTGGTCTGTTGGTCTGTCACCCACTTTGGTCCACACTGAAATATCTGTTGAATAGGACGTTTTGGTGACTGACTTTGGTGATCTCTAGTACCACTATGAAACTGCTATTTTTGTTTTTTTTAGCCTAATATCTCACACATCTACCAAGTGGGTTGGGACACAATTTTTGTACAGACACTCATGGTCCCCAGAGGATGAATCCTAATGACTTTAATGATCCTGACTTTTCCTCTGGTGCCTTGCCTGGATCTAAATCTTTGAATCTGCCCACTCCACTAATTCATTTGGCATCATGGCATTAAACAGCAGTTTCTTGGTTGAAAAAGCAATCGATCCAATGAGCACCACAGGGGGACTAACAATTAGCCAGTCAGCTCCAAGGGTGAGACTAACGCTGTTGTCAAGCAGTGAGCTAACAGCATAGACATCCAACACAGACGGCGTGTCTTCTCAATATTGTCCGGCTTTGTGGTTGTTTTTACATTGCTGTGCTCCACTCATAAAACCCCAGCAAAACAGGGATGATAGCATGAATACACATCAGTGTGGACTTAAAATGACATTAGCGGATACGTTGCTCTCTGGTGATTGGATCGGGGAATCTAATCCCCCTCCCCCATGGAAATTGGTTGTAGTGGATTCAGCGTGAGACCTAAGATGGAAACAGAGTGTAAAGAGTTAACACTTCTGTCCTATATTAGGCAATCTGGTACCATCATGAGGTTGACATTTGTGGCCACATTATTGCATGGATTGCCATAAAATTTGAAACAGACATTCATCTGCCTTCCCCCAAGATGGTCGGCAGACAGATTGTCTTGCACTTGTATGACGCCTTTCTCATCTCTTGACCATTTAAAGTGCTTGTCAGAGCCGGCCCAAGGCATAAGCGAACTAAGCACCTGTTTAGGGCCCTGTGAGCAATTAACTTCAAAAAAGAAAAAAAAAATAATACTAATTTATTATTTTTTTTCCATGTGTGAGTGATGATGATTCATATATTATCAATTGTACGTACTTGTTCAAAAAGAAAATATTATGTTAACAGAGTGTAGTTTCCTACTGCCTCTCTGCTCTAGACTAAATGTCAGAACTCTGCTAATAAGATGTGCATCCAAGCTAAGGTTAGTTCAAAGCCAGAGAAACTTCTCTTTTAACTGGAAGGTTAGATAGCTTACTATTCAAGCTAACGTTTTTGTGTTTGTGTATGAATAAGTTGATTCTTGGTGTATATATAGGCTATATATATATTCTGGGTTGCTTTTTGGCATCAAAACAACGTTTTTAATAACAACGTTTGATAGCAAATGTTTAATAACAACTAACATTAATTACAGACGCGGTGACATTTGCTAGCGATATGTTTTTGCAATAATGAATTAACTCAGTTAACTTATATGAGATATGTTGTTTGCTGCAGAGCATAGTAATTTTTGTGAGTAAATAAACATATTCCTTTTACACAGGACCGGCCCAAGCCTCCATGGGGCCCTAAGCAAAATTTGATTTTGGTGCCCTCTATTACTGCCAATAATACTGATTATTGATCTTTTTGTTGTAGTTAGATTGTAATCCACAGTGATTAAGGCCATGGAAGCAGACAACAGATTTGCAAATTTGCAGAAAAATCTTTCAATTAATATTTGGCAAAGTCAGCAACTCCCCCTACTGGTCACACAGAGAATCAATACATAAAACCTCAAAGAGCAGCCTGGCATGTTTTACCCATCTATGGTTTTTAATCTGAAATGGTAGCAAATTCAGCTACAAGAGCAGCCTGGGGTTAATTTACACTTAATATTCAAAGTGATATAGTACTAAGTGGGATACCAAATGTCATCTAGGCCAACTAAAAGTAACAAAATAAACCAGTCTTTACTGTAAACACAATCTGCTTTATTATTATTTTTTTATTTTAAATAAACTGCAACAGCAAATGTACAAAAACAGACAGTATTAAATAAAAAAAATAATTAAAAAAAATACTTAAATAATGATGTAAATGAACAGTGGCACCTGAAACAAGGTAACAAAAATGGTTTATAAATAAAATAAAATTACAAAGGCTGTTTTGTTGTTAACTTACCAGGTAGAGCTGAGGTTGCAGCAGACACAGAGGGGACAGTGGGCACAGAGGATGGGTCAGAGGATGGAGATGGATCTAAGATGAAAAACAATAACAACAAAAGCTAGCCATGTTAGATGTCATATTACACTTGAAAATTATGCTGCTTATTTTCTAAATAAATAAGCAGTGAAATATAGGGAAATTAAATTAATATTTTTGGACAAAATGATTCATCTCAGAATGTTCTACAGTACACTGAGCAATTACAAAGGCTGTTTTGTTGTTAACTTACCAGGTAGAGCTGAGGTTGCAGCAGACACAGAGGGGACAGTGGGCACAGAGGATGGAGATGGACCTAAGATAAAAAACATGTCCCTTGTCATATGATTATATCTTATATTAGTATATCTTTATGAGATAATTTGACTAGAAATAAAATATATATGGTGACAGTTTTTCCCTCACCTGTTTCATTAGCCTTAGCTGAGACTGAGGAGGTGGACTGCCCCTGGGCTGAGCCAGTGCCTCCTCCAAAATACTTTAACAGTGCTCCTGGGGAAGTTTCATATAACTCATGAGCATAACAGGGAGTTGATGTAAAAGGAATATGTTTATTTACTCACATAAATTACTATGCTCTGCAGCAAACAACATATCTCATATAAGTTAACTGAGTTAATTCATTATTGCAAAAACATATCGCTAGCAAACGTCACCGCGTCTGTAATTAATGTTAGTTGTTATTAAACATTTGCTATCAAACCTTGTTATTAAAAACGTTGTTTTGATGCCAAAAAGCGACCCAGAATAAATATATATAGCCTATATATACACCGAGAATCAACTTATTCATACACAAACACAAAAACGTTAGCTTGAATAGTAAGCTATCTAACCTTCCAGTTAAAAGAGAAGTTTCTCTGGCTTTGAACTAACGTTAGCTAGCTAGCTAGCTAGCTAGCTAGCTAATTTGCTATTATAGGCTAACATAGTTGGAATGAAATATCAACAATAATTAGGGACTTTCCTAATTTGAGGAAACTTTTCAAAATCTCCGTGACACCAAACGTTACATTACCAAGACATGCAAACATACCTTTATCTTGTTGTCTTTTCTCCTCTTCCTGTTACTTTCTTTTTCTTTTTTCTGCCCCTGAAGGGTATGTCCTTTGTTGCACCTGCTCCTAGCTCCATGAATGCGCACTGCATGGCTGGATGCACACCTTACTAGCAGAGTTCTGACATTTAGTCTAGAGCAGAGAGGCAGTAGGAAACTACACTCCGTTAACATAATATTGTCTTTTTGTACAAGAACGTACAATTGATAATATATGAATCATCATCACTCACACATGGAAAAAAAAATAATAATTTATTTTTTTTTCTTTCTTTTTTAAAGTTAATTGCTCTTGGGGCCCCCTAGTGGTCATGGGGCCCTAAGCAGGTGCTTAGTTCACTTATGCCTTGGGCCGGCTCTGATATTTGCTTTCCAGCAAAAATGTGCTTTAATATGTTATGTTCTAATATCCTAACTTTCTTATGTCATTGGAATGCTTTCCATAAGTCACTTCCAATTAGCATCAAATCTGTCAGCAGCTTACAGTAAAAGCAGCATCCAGTACATATTTTAAAGGATCTAAGAGAATCCTCCTGATGCAGTTCTGGCTTTGCATACACATATTGTACCACACAAAGTGTCATTGATACCAATATGAAAGGTGTTTTAAAATATTTACATGATTAATAGTCCAATCCCATATTCCCAGATCCCATCGTCAAAAATAGGCATAATCTTTTGTCTATATTTAGACTTATTTATGGCGATAAGTCCAGGGATCTCTTTTGGGGTATTTTAGGGTAGCTTGCAGAGGCAAACCACATCCTGATCAGTTACTTTGGATGTTTCACAGACTTTAAAAAAGTAGAGAAATGCCTTCAGGCAAAGTGGCAGCAGATTCCTGTGTCACCCCCTACAGTGGCCTTACTTTCCCTTCGAGCTCAGCTCTATATAGTCAGGCCTCTCTCTTTCACTTAAGCAGCATTCATCAATCCAGGCGCGCTCTGTTGCTATAGAATGTGTAAGCACTCAGATATCGACCGACTGAGTTGTAGAAACACTGCGTTCTGCCAGTGGAGTGACATAGAAAAGATGAAGTAGATGGCGTGAATGTGTGTGTGTGTGTGTGTGTGTGTGTGTGTCAGTGCTCAGGAGTGTGTGTATGCACATGTCTGCGCTGGATATTCCCCAACCCACAGTCATTATCCTAGCACGACGTGGACTGTATTTTTATCAGGCTGCGAATGCTGCATGTTTCATACAGGCGTGTTACAGGAAACCACAAGTCAATGATCATGCCATACATGGAAACCAATTGACCCTGCTTGACTCTACATCAAAGGCTACATTGACTCTTGTAAATTATTACACATCTGGCTGGGTTTTTTCTTTAATAGCCAACTGCAAAGACATTTTAAAGTCAGCACTGAATAAAATGAGATGGTGTAAGACAGAGACAATAATTTGTTGTTTTTTTAAAAAAAAACACATATGAACGAGTATATGCACTGATTTTGAATTTTTAGGAATATGAAAAGAGAGTGTTTTTTTTTTTTAATAAATGTTTTAATTTATATAATTTAATTTGCCAACTACATAAAAAGCCTAATTTAAGGAGAGAGATAGAGTGTAGAAGGGCTGATATAGAAAAGGGAAACTGCAAGGACAGACTTTATGTCCCTGTTTTTTTTTGTGGATGAAAGCTTTGAAAAATCTCTCCTTAAATGGATTGGAGCAGAAACACCATCTTGAGGAGCCGGATTCTGTGTTTTGGCTTCATCAAGTGGTAGCAAACGCCAAGATGTATGGATGAGAGGCCTTGTACAGGTGCCATGCCAATGCCCTAAATGGTTAAGTGCCCCAAGTGCCAGTTTGCCTGGCACCCAGACAACTGGCACAGTGAGGTGGTCCCCTGAATTGCATTAGTGTCAGTGAGGAAAAGTACAAACGCCTGACACCCAGACCATTTCCATTCAAATGAATGCTTTCATTTTGACAGTGAGGACAGGAGAGCTTGTGTTTTAATGGCCTTGATAAATCTGGCCGGGTCCCATTCTGCCAAATTTAGGGTTCTTAAGATGCAAACAAAAGGGAGAAAATACAGAAATGTGTGCAAACTGTCTTACTACCCTTGAAGATTTCAGCAAAAATAGCTGTGACAATTCAATTGTTTTATTCAGTATCACTGTGTTGAGTTCATGTGTACAACTCCATCAAACTCAATGTTATATCATGCAGCTGGCATGTACATCATTTAATGAAATCTCCACTCTTAAACAAGAATAGAATAACACTGTATATTAAGATGTGCTACAGTATAAGTAAGATGAGAGGATAATTAAGCCTTCCCCTCTGCATTTACAGCACTCTCAATCAGTCTTTGCACACTGTGCTTGTGGAAACTTTAAAAAAAAAAAAAACAATATATCAACTTCAATTCACCAATATGTCCAATTTATCCAGTCTCGTCTTTCAAATCAAGTTTCCAAGGAGGGAATGAAATCCTTTTTGGAATGGCCAGCATAATCAAAACAGAGCTCGCCCACTTGTGCCAGAAATTCAGTTCCTCTTCCCTTGATGACAAAAATGTTTGTTGTTAATGTGATAATATAGGTAATACATACAACTCCGTGGCTCTGTTGCTGTCACACACAAGCTTAGCTGTGATGCTTTAAGGTTGGGCAAGTCCTTTGTCATTAATGTCAGGGGTAACAAAGTAACGCTTTAGAGTACCCAGATTACTTTTTTTTTGCCAGGAGTTATACAACACTTAGTTATGTTTTCAAATGAGCAATCTGTTACTTTTAAAATATTACCAGATTTCTCTGCTTCCTTTGATGCCATAATTGCATGCTATGCTATATGAGCATATATTTGGTTGTTTTCATAGAGGCTAGTGAAAGCTATGTCTAAATGCCTTTGCCCAGTTTGCTGTCAGATTGTTAGCAGAACTAACAAGTGAGAACTGCTGCTCAGCAAGCAGCAGGGAAAAATGACAGAGACGGCAGGGACAGAGACAACGAATTTTCACACCTAACTCAGCAACTAAAGCCACTTTCACATTGCCTGTTCAAGTCATTCTGCCTCGCCATTTTGTGTATATAGAACGATCGCAGGAAGGGGGGACAGAGTTGTCTTGCCTCTGAGCCAGGAACAGAGGTAGTAACAGCGCCGACACAAGGTCTATGTAAAACACAAAGCCAGAAAGACATGTCCATGGGGAGAAACAGGTGTTATGATTTGATGGTGTGTTATGTGTACGACCCACCGCGGTAGATTTAAAAATTAGTTGCTAGCAGTTAGTGGCTAACTCAAAGAAGAAGAACAGCAGCCGCAAATATCTGCAAATTCGGAAAGCAATGATACCCTCCAAGCAGAGGACGAGATCAGCCGAGATATAAAAGAGAAGGTAAATGATCGTAATTGACATGTTATGCCATTGTTGCTGTTTAGAAAGCTGCTGATGCTTAAGTCATATGTCACACAAAGGCCAACGCTGTAGTGTTGCATGTTAAGCCCATCACGCCTCTCTTGGCTGAGGGATGCCACACACAAGCAGCCAAGTAGCATGATAATGCCATCATTTGCTTGAGTAAAAATGCAAAGGAGTCATAAGGAAGGGACTTTGTAGCGTCCTTACAGCGCGATCTCTGTGTGAAAAGGACTAATGATTGTTGAAGCAATGGAAAGATGAACCGAGATGTCTTAGTTCGGTGAAAGAGAACAGTGTTTGTTTTGTTTCCGTTTAATAAGGAAGACATGTAACAACACTTCCTTTCTTGACATTTATTTTGCCTATGTAATAAACTGCGTACAGCACAAAGGCGAAGGGGTGATGTTTTGTTTTTGGTAGTGCAAAAGTTGTCTAATGAGTTACTTTTCACAGCAGGCACACGTAATTAGTTACTTTTTAATGGCAGTATCTCATAATGTTACAAGTTAAGATATCTAACACTATCTACCATGCATAACTAGCAGTGTTACTGAGTGAGATGCCAGTGATGAGGGATCATGACGCCTACTGGTTGTGTGGGGCACTCAGGCAGAGTAGGTTGGAATCTGAACCTGTCCATGCCTTTATCCTTCAGGTGAAGCTCGTCACTGACAGGCGTGAGGAAGCAACTGCCACTTCTATGTGACTCATGGCTGTCTACACCCTCCACATGCCAGTGGGAGTTTACAGTGACAAGACCTGCAGTACATGGGTGACCTGCCACTCCAAACTGGGACAAAAACATTAGGGCTAAGTTGCCCAGGTACTGACTCTAATCAGCATAGCAAACAGGGGAGAAACAGGAATTACTTAGATGTAAGAAGCAGTGAAAAGATGATATCTTGTTGTTAGTCTAAATCTTGAATTTATCAAAATGTATGCTTGGCAGGCATTTCGTGTCCCCCATAATCAGGGCTACCTTAAATGAAGTGGAAGAGAAGTAGCTCTCCTCTGTGTCTCTCCTGTCAGAGAGAGGCAGAGGCTCACAGATGGCCAGTCGCGCATCATTAGGCCTACGAAGCCTGGACTGCTAGCTAAGCTAAACCGAGCAGTCCGCTCCAGTCCACAGCTGGACCCTGGAGTGTGAGTGTGTGTGTGTGTGTGTGTGTGTGTGTGCATGTTTGTGTGTGTATAATCCACAGGTGCACAGGCCTGCTCCGGACGGAAAAGAGAGCATTAGCCCGGGGCCATGGAGGCAGGGAGAGAGGCAGAAAAAAGGGGCAGGGCAAGGCTGTTTCAAATGCAAATGGCCTGCCCTGTTCCTCACAAAAACTTCCTCCAGTGGCACAGCTTGTAAAATATAGCACCCTATGGCTTCATTCAAAAGATACACCCACTAACCAGGGGCTGCAGAACCACATGGCCCCCTAAAACCACTCAACCATATCATCAAGAAAAGTGAGCTCTTTTTCAGTGGTGCTAGTAAATGAATACACTGAGGCATATTAGCCGAGCTGTTAAGGTTTATTTAATGTTTTACCCTATGGGCTGTTACTAGGGATGTCAATGGTTAACTGTTAATGGGTCGACTGCTGAGAATATTTTCAGGTAGTTATGCACATCAGTCTATAGATTAATTTGGCCACTCTTCAGTTTACTGCACTGTGCAACAGTCAGGTCTGTTGGCAGCTAGCTAGCAACGCTGCTTAATCACGCAAGTAACACCATCCTGACCCAAAAGCTGTGGAAACATTGTCCCCACCCTCCAGTCTCCCCCCAGGTTGCCCAGCTGAGTAAGCCACTCAATTTTGAGCCACAAACCCCCTAAAGGTGACGTGTAAAATTTAGGGGAAATTGGTGGCATCTAGGGGTTAATTGCAGATTGCAACCAGCTAAACTTTTTGCCGGCTAGAAATCCTTGAGGATTAATTGCTCAAGAGGTTTCTACTAGGGGTTGAATTGTCCACAGAGGTCTCTTCCTCTTGAACAAAAAAAAAACTTTTCTGATCCAGACAGTCAGGAGGTTTTTAGCGGGGCCGAATTATCCTCAAAGGTCTCTTCCTCTCAAAAACAAATGGATATAGTGATTTAATCTAGTGAAAACACTGAATAAAGCGGCTTAACATTACAAATCAATGTTTCTCCGGTGCTCGTCCATCACATGCTAATGTGTGGTCACTTTTTTCTCCGATAACTTAAGAGCCAGACATTCACGAGGTTTTCGCCTGAAGCCAAATTCTCTGCAAAGGTCCCCTCCTCTTCAGAACAAATGGATACAGTGATTTAAAGCAGTAAAAACAGCAGTTTCACCTCCCAAATCAGTGTCTGACACTGCCCGTTGCAGACAGGCTTAAACTATGGTGGCCGATGTGAAAATGTGCGGATAAGCCATATCTGGAGCCAGTGTTTGGTTTGTAAGTTCTGGGCTACTGTAGACACATGGCAGTGCAACATGGCGATGTCCTTACATGTGGACATGTGTAAACTAACAATACTAAAGGGGTTTGCGGTTCAAAATGAAGCTGCTAGCTCACTATCGTTTCCACAGCAACAGCGTCCCGTCACCAGGACAGCATTGCCAGCAGCAATCTCCAATTTAGCAGCTCCCACGCCCCCACTAGAGCACATTGCAGAGCGGCTAAAGCTAACATTTCCTCATATATTGCAGCTAGCTGGCTGTCTGTCAGAGAAGCAAACAGAAAATAAAACTAAAGTAAGGGATTTGCATCGCAAAACATTAAAATATCACCACTTCTAAATGGACAGCACTTTGAAGTGCGTCACTAAAATTCACTGAGCCAAAGGCGTGCCAGACTATTTCACATCATTCTACTTTTTGTTTAAAAATGAATGAGGTAGTTACCAGTCAATGGGTGTCAGGATTCTGAAAGTAAAATTAACTAAAAATGACATCCCTTGTTGTAACGATGTAGCCTTTTATATAGTGCATTTCCTCTTGTGATTGTATTAGCATTTTAAAATATCACGGAAAAAATGACAGTTCACGAAAAATAAAAGAATATGTTAAAAATAAACACTACAAAACAAGATCACAAATAAGATTAGCTTGTTTTTATAAAGTTTTAAGTACGCTGATGGGCCCCAGTGCAGAGCAAATGGCCATAATATATCATCTGCCTGCTGTGCCAAGAAGCAAATGTTGGCAAGATCATTGTTCTACTTACTTAAAACACCTCCTGATTATTAAAAGGAGATACAAAAAGATCTTGTCTGTGCTCGGCAAAGCACTTCCACATCTTAGATTAACAATTATAAATTGAAGCTCATTAGAGTTTGAAGCACCAAAATGAAAAACACTTTATTCCCCCTGAGATAAGCAGGTAAATCATGACCATGAGATACCACAAAATGATTTCTTATTCTGGAGGATATATAAACTTAGTTGCAGCAAGCACCCGCTTGGTTGACATGTCATTTTTCACTGTGGGGATTAAAACATCTCCATACAGATTTGTTAGTGTTACTTGCATTCAAATCAGGGCCATATTTTAATCACAGCCTTGATAGAAAAATCACCTTTTTTCCCCTTAATGATCCTCTAATCTTTTTCCCTACTTTCCAAACTTGCAAATGAAACTTTGCCAGCAAACTTTGTAGGTTCAGATGTTGTACCATTACTCACACACGAGTGTGACTTCCAAACATTTAGCACTCAGTAGGAAGTCTGAGAGTGTTTATACATCTGCTATGGCTATCATAGCAGCCTGATGGCCAACAGGCTTTTTGAGAACTGCCTTTGTTTTTAAGACTCCCTCGACATGCCGCTCACTGATACATAAACTAAGGGAAAATGTTATGTTAGGCATGACTGAGATACACTCAATGGCAGTCACATACACAAACATGCACACACACAAACACATTTTGTTTGATGCGGCCTGTGAGTTTCATCACATGGTATGGCATCGTAAAATATTATTGTTCTAAAGAATTAATTTTGACGATGTTGAATTTCTATGACTGACTGATACATAAATATATGTGTGTGTGTTTGTGTATATGTGTGTGTGTGTGTGTGTGTGTGTAGACTATAAATTATGTTTGCACTCTACTACTGAACTATAAACGTTACACTCGCCCGCACACAAATACACACAAACCACATCGAAACTCTCACACACAAAAATACAGTGGAGCCTTTGACAGCAGCGTTATGACTGCCATGAGACACACAAGCCTGAGAGTTGGGGGATTTTCCCAGCATGCACTGAGAGAAGAGTCTCTGATGGAACAAACAGATGCTTCAAACTTATCTATCCATCCATCCATCTATGTCTAATCTGACATAACAGTGGTGAGGAAGTTGGAGAAAGGATCCTCTATGTTTTAGAGCAACTGAATAACGAACATTACAGACCTTATGCTTCCCCATTAACACCTTTAACGAGGAACAAACTGTAAAATAGTTAGCAGTTGGGTTGTTTTGATGATAATTATATGCAAAGCGTATACAAGTGGGTTAAAAAAAAGAATAAAAGAGTGCTTTTGTTGTATGAGTGGGGGGAAACTTAAGAGCACAGTGAGTTGTACGTAGGAGGAGCGGGAAGGCTGGAGGTCGGTGACTGTGAGCTATAGACTGAGGAGATGGCATTTTAGTCTATGACAAGTGAAGAGGAGTGACTCTGCAGTCTGACTGAAGAGCAATGGGCCTCATCGTGTGAAGAGTGGCTTTAATATAGCATGCAGATAGGTCTGCAACACGTTTGAAGCTCAGTGCTCTTCAATATTGATCTTGAAAAGCTTTGTCTTTGTATCTGCATGTGAGACTTTTTTACAGTCAAAGGCTTTATTTCAACTGTATATTGGACAAAGTGCTTAAATAAATCGTTTAGTAAATTAGGAACAGGTGAGTGACTGGTATGAGAAATATTGTGAGGTAGTATTTTAATTAAATAGGCCTGGATTTAATTAGCAATGGCTTAGATCCTGATTACTCCAATTAGACACCTGCAGCAGACAACATTCTGTATATTTGTCGTACAACTGATGTCAACTGTCTTCCTGTTTGACCTTTCTAGTACACCTGTCTTTAATGAGGCAATAATTAAGAGTCCCATTAGGATCAGAGAGCTTACAATTAATAGGTCCTTTAAAATAAAGATTTAGGTCTCTGGTGGCAGCGTCGCCATGGAAGACAAAATGTCAGCTCGTAATAACAGAGATGAGGTTCTGCCTCATAGAGACACTGGAATGAAAACTGTATCAGTGTCTTTGAGCAGCAGACCATTTTCACAGCACACATTTTGACTTGTCATATCAGGAAAAGCCCAGGTGTTACTTATAATGTTATCAAGGGTTTGTTTTAAAAGTGTCTGGACAGCCATGGCAGTGTGCCAGTGAGCCAACATGTACAATAGAGCAGCTAAACTGAATTTAGCCACCATGACTGGGGACATATTATGCTTTTCCTTATTTTCTGCCATGTCTATAATGCTACAAAGGCAGATGTTCAAAGCGTTGCACATGAATGCACCACAAACACACCTAGCATGTATGTTCTGAGGAAATAACTGTAACAGCAAGCAGCATGTCTGTATTCATCATTCAAAAAGGAAAACCAGAAGCGCAACGGGACGGATTCAAGATGCTAGTTAGCCAGTTAGCACATTAACAACACAACCTGATCTTGAAAGAACAATGATATTTACCACGAGCTAGGCGAAAAATAACACAAACATTTATGAACCGTTTCTATTAAAGAGCTCATGACTAAAAGAATAATCTTACTCCCTCATGACTTTAGCCGTTTGTTTGCTTTCCTCACTTCCTTTTCTCTTCTTGTGCACATCACCGAACTTGCAAATTCATTCACCAACACGTTCTGACGCTGATTCAACATACATAATCGGGGGATAAAAAGCCAACAATGACCGATTAGTGGCAACAGTGCGGGACACACCACAAAGACTAGGGCAACATGTGCTCACTAACAGCCAACACTGACCAACGGCCGCTTGGTGTGTCAGGGCCCTTGGTCCAAAGTTTACTCTCTTTTAGCTCTGTTTTTGGTCTCTACCAACTCCTGAGGAAAATATTTGTCTCTCCAGCTGCTAAATGCTCCGCTATGTACACCAGCCTACTATTTGATGCTGAGTAAGTAATGTACAGTTGTGTTTTAGAGCTTTTGCACTTAGAAGAGCTGCCTGATGCATCCGAAAGTGTCGCTATGAGAGCGGTGAGAGTGAAGCAAAACAAGCCAGACACATAGCCTGTATATAAAGGTGGACACCATGAGAACACCCCAAAGGTGATGCCAAAACATCCTGATTGTCCTTTGGTAGTTGGCTGCAGTACAGGTCATATACTCTGCTCCCTCCATGTTAGCGGAGAGGACATGGGCCAAATCACAAGATCAAATTATACGTGGAGTAAATTTGTCATTTTGTCACACTGATGTATGTTCAAGTGTTTCCCATAAGTTTGGTTTTTACTGGTTATCTGATGCTATAAAAAGGGGGTGTGGCATCATGATTGACATCTGTGCGTGCCACAGCTGCAGCTCACTATTGGTCCGACAGCTGGAAGTGCGCAAGATGGCAGCGGCTGTATCCGAGACGAGATGTAGATCCAGGTGAAAATTCAGTGTAGGTTCATCACCACCAGCAACTCCTTGGACATAACCACTTCAAACATGGAAAGTTTAAAAAAGCTTTTCAAAACAGTTCAGTTAAAACTGGGATAAAGACAAAGATCAAGTCAAAGATAGAACTGGTGAAGACATGGGAGTACAAATCCTCATGTCACCATGCTGTTCTGTCTGAAGTGGTGACACCATGTGATAACGTTAACATCATTAAGGGTGCACACATTATGTAGTGGTTTGAATGTTTGAGAAGGTGAAAATAAGGGGGAGGAAGCGAGACAGAATGCGTGCTTGGAGAGGTTTGTGTGTGTGTGAGCAGTTATGTGTTTGTGTGTATTGTGTCTGCACTAGCATGTTTCCTTAAGCCTGAATGCCTGAATACATCTGCGTATCTGATATTGACTTTTCTTGGGCTCACTGACCTCTGCCTGGATAAGCCCTGTATCCTTCCACCCAAACATCGGGTCAAACATTGACATTTTCTCCTTATGCGTGTCTAGAAAAATCTGCACAGAAAAGTCCTCCTCGCAGCCATAGCAGTAGAAAACAAAATAAGTTTTGTTCTCCCCCCCAATCATTAGCAGATAAAGCCCTTCTTTCTTGCCCTTTAATCAAACAGGCGATGGCTTGACATGGCTGGTTAGCTCCCCGATAGAGTGCTCATTGTGCCTGCATTGAGGAGCTATAGAGGGCTTGTCTGCGAGCAAATCATGGGATCACTCGATGTGCATTCCTCCCTCCCTCCCCCATCCCTCCCTCTCTCTCTCTCCATCTCTCATCTCTTTTGAAAATCATCCCGTTGCGTATTTAGCGCTAATTTGCGCTCAGGCCCAATTTACCAGGAACACAGTAAGAGCAAATATTGGTAAAAGCAGGCAAGTTGAAAGAATGAAAAGGTGTTTCCAAAAGGTTTATCTACTGACTGTGGACATTCTTTTGAGACTAACACAGTTTGTACACCTTAACACAGGTCAAACAAGACTGATTTGCCTCCTTTTAAGGTAATGTGTTCCCATAAAGCCGTTCGTCTTTCAGCCTCTGGCTCAGGTACATGGCAAGACTGCCCTGTTCTCCCCGCTCACTTTTCCCTAAAAAACAGGGTCGAGAACAATAGGTTTCAAGGCGAAGGCCCTTCGTGCTTGCTGTCTAGCTTGTGATGAACCCTCAGGGGCCACTGCTCATGAGAATCAGTTTGTTCTGTTTTTCCTTTTCTCTCTCCCTCTCTTTTTTTTAAGGCTTCTCCGGAGGCAGATGTGCTCAGCTCAATTCAGACGCAGCTGCAGATGAAGAGGAAGAATATCGGGGGGCAAAGCCTGGTGAGATGGAGGAAGAATGAGGACCTAAGGGGAGGAAAGAAAGCTTGTGAAGGAAATAAGAAAAAGCAGATGAGAGGAACAATGAAAACCGAGCTGGTGAGAGACAAAAATAACAAAGATGTGAGATACAGAACACATAGAGTCAAGTGAGGGAGTGTTTAAAGGTGAAGGAACAAAAGAGGTGGAATGTGTGAGAAGGAAAAGATAAACAAAGAGGGAGGGACTGAGGCAGGCGGAGATAAAGAGCGCTGCGAGGGATCGAACTGCACACTTCTTTCCATGTTGCATGTGAGAGAAGAAGAGACGGTTGAGAAACAAGACATTGTGGTTTCCCTGATCTAAATATAAGTCTGTGGTCGGACCCACTAACTGCTGCGCGTCTCTATCAAGTGTGTTTTTTTGTCTGTGCCTCATAAGTAGCCAAAATGCCACATTTCCTTTCAAACCATGAAGATTTTGTGAAAGCTTTTAGTTTTACCTGCCAATATCTGAAGAGTTTATTTGTAAAAAAAAAAAAAAAAAACAGATAAAAGCCATTCTTAAAATGGATAAACCATCATTTTGATTGATATTCATTTGAGTCCACATTAAAAGAAAATGTCTGAAAATTTAAGGGTCACTTCTCAATTATGGTCCATTTTGGTCTGGAATTTTTTTAGAAAATTGAACAAATATTTAGATAAATGTCTTGTTGCAATATTTTCAGTAATGTAACCCAAGCTTTGTTGTTTCCATGAGCATGTATCTGTCCCACCACAAAAAACAAAGTGATGGAAGTGACTGCTGTGGAAAGGGCATGTCACATTTTTACAAAAATCTCATGATTTGTTAGCTTGCCAGGGGTGTAAATATAGACACTAGGGCCCCTGGGATGGAGGGACCCGTAGAAAGAGCAGGCCCTTGCAAGTGATTCAGATCACCACTTTTGAAATATACCTGTGTTCAAAGATATATGATTTAAAAAAAAGAATATTATTAATTTAAAAGTGGTGCCATTTGCTATATATGTCCTCAAAAGACATATAGGGTTTCTTTTTTCTTTTGTTTTTTAAATATTCAGAAGCTATCTAAAACAAAATGATATGCTTTTTCTATATAAGCTATAAAATCTATAAAGTCTACTACAGAAACAATTCAATTAAATGATTAATTTCTTACTTTCTTTAATATTTTTTTCAGATACGCAGTGATTATTGCTGGGTATTATGTATGTTGAAGTCTATTTGTGTCAAGACAATACATGCACCATAGCGTGCACTAGAGCCTGTCATAACTTCTTTAGTCCACTGTAGCTTGCTGATGTCATTTTTAGTATTAGCAAGAAATATACATAGAACATAATACAAAAGGTTATTTGTTCGTTTAAAAGAAATATGAGCTGTTAACATATTGTTTTTTTAACAAAAAAATGACCCTGATTTCTACGTAGTTCAGTTCACTCCATTGAGCTAAATGTCCTCCAGCCATGTGCTCGCCTGTCACATGACTAATGCTGTGGTCACTGAGTATACAAACTGTAAAAAAATAATAATAATCAGAATTTACATTTGTACATTTTATCTTATCAAAATAACCAATACCTGTCTGAGTTATATTCCCTAGCATGCACACACAAAGATCATGACAACAAAGATATCTGTTTTTGCAAATGAACTCTTCATCTGTTCTCACATTTTGTCTAATTTTACAGCCTAATACTGTGATGTTTGTTTGAAATTCATTGTTCATTAAGCATGGCACGGGCAAACATAAAATAAAGACTTGTTTTCAAAGAGCAAAGCATTATATTCTAAATATAACCGTGCAACAAATTTGAATTTCATTACGGAGAGAAAAAAAACTCAAAGGATTTCTTGTGAGGGCAAATTCAAACATTTACATATTCTCATCTCCGGGATATCCTGCTCTGCTAATCGTCATTTGTATGCTTTGTTGATTAAATGATCCTCCTCATAAATTCTTCATTGTTCTCTGTAAACAACATAGTAATAAAGCTAAGTATGTATTATTTATTTTTGCTCTGATGTGCTGCGATTGCTCTAAATGTCCTTGATGTCATTTGCCATTTTTTTTTTTTTTGTGGAATCCCATTATTTTCCCATAAACAATAACAATAAGAGCCATATTTTTATACAGACTAGGCTATGGCAGTGGATTAAAAAGTCATGTGTGTGTGGGCATGTGTGAGTCTGTGTGTTTTTCCCCCAAACCCATAAATAGAAAGGGGGATAGACACGACTTCCTCGGCCTCGTCAGCCAACAGTAGCACTACAGCTCGTGTTTCCCCTCGTAAATATCACAAATCTCAAACTTACTCTCACACTTTGAAGTTGCAAGTGAACAGTTTCAGATTGCTATCTGTCTCGGTGAAAGTTTTGAAAAAGAAGCTTGATATCCGGCTGTAACT
Organism: Epinephelus moara; assembly: GCF_006386435.1. NCBI lineage: Eukaryota > Metazoa > Chordata > Actinopteri > Perciformes > Serranidae > Epinephelus > Epinephelus moara. The sequence goes on from NC_065527.1 coordinate 18,782,583, forward strand.
GTCTCAGCCCACATGCCAGACAAACAAGAGCACTATAGAGTATGTGTAGGATGATCATACTGGCATGAACATGAGTTTATCATCATATCACTCCCTTTAACTTCCTGCATTTCTGCTTTGGTCCTTTCCAACCTTTATCTCTCCGAGTCACGTAGGAGAAACGTTCAAAAGATCAGTGTGTGTGTGTGTGTGTGTGTGTGTGTGTGTGTGAATGTAGTAGGTGAAAGAGTTAATTGTTGCCATGACAAAGTGCTATTTCAGTGCAACCACTGATATCAACATTTCCAGATGGCTTGCATCTGGATGTAGATAGAGAGGAAAGAATTGGTTAGCGCTTCTGTTAAATACTAGGTCATAACAGCAGCAACACACACAAACACAATGCCATTCACCTTGAAAGCCACAAGACTCTGCAAGGAAGCTATTAGCCTACATTCATCACGTGTTCTTTTAATACAATGAGTAGCAGGGGAAGGGGAGGAGTGGAAGTGGCAACCCAAGCTTATTTAAGGGCAACCCCACTTAATAGAAAACATCTGCCGCTTTCTGCAAGTCATCTGCGCAGCTTTTAGTCATGAAGTTCAAGGGGAATCGAATTTGGAAAAATAATCTCAAACGGCAGGAAGTTTTTCTTCCCATCAACTACGATTAAATTCATTGTTTGCTTTGTTTAAGATTATTTGTTTTATTCTAATTTAAGAGGTTTTTCACAGCTGGAAAGATGGTCTTTTCACAAAACTGCGCTGTCATTGCAGTGGGGACATGCAAACACTTTTGAAAGTGGCGCTACATGACTACAGTAAACGGAGGAAAAGGGGTGTTGCTTTTGCTCAAGAGGTAGAGATCCTACAACTACCAGAATGCACTGCGCCGCAGCTAACTAATAAACCCTCCAGCTAGTGAGTGACATAATGCGAATTTGTCCATTTTGATGCAGGAAACATTTGTGGCGAGCTAGAATATGTTAGTGAAAACATTTTAGGCAAGAGTCCTTCGGCGATTCCGTTCCTCACCGTCCCCGTCATCTGACGGTTAATGGCCTCTTCGTTTATGAGGACAATGAGGGCGCGCTATTCCTTGTCTCCTCAGTTGCTCATCTTTACAGTGTCTGTCAGGTTTGCGTTTCCCTCTTGCTACTAGCTGCTCATTCCTGCTATCAGCTGTTTCCTGTTAGTCCACCGCCAGTGGGTCGCACGTGCGGCGTCATCAACAGCTCCTCCCACAAGTCTTCAACAGCCCCTCCCGTTGCAGAAGACCGCCTCGGTCTGTTTAAACTAAAAGGGTTCCGCTAATATGACGATCCTACGAGGCGGAAAATTGGGCACCTCGGATCAACTTGCCAATCTGCTTCTGTGTGTATAAACGCTCGCAGCTTGCCGGCAAAACGGCCCAACATTGGTGGAAAATCTGGTAGTGTAAAAGGGGCTTGAGAGAGAGAAAGAGAGATGGAGGAATGGCTCTGTAACTGTGTCTTTACTCTTTGTGTTTGTGGTGGTGGGCATGCAAAAATACGGAAGTACTATCTGTAGTTCAAGCAACAGCCCTAGAGCCAGCAAAAATCCATCAGATGACACATTTAGCTGGGAGATGAGCAGGTAGATCCGTGTGTTGGTAACAAAGTTCAACAAAGTTCGTTTGCATACACCACCCACACTGTTATGACACAAACAGGGTTATCCTGTCTTAACCTGATTATGTGGCTTCAACTAGCTAAGGAAAACAGTCTTTTACAAGCAACGTGTATTTTGGGAGTTCTAATAATTATCTGTGTATAAAGTGATTTTGGGGACACTACTCTTTATACTATGTTCCTCAAGTTACGCAAAAGCACATTTTTTCCAAATTGAGTGTTGTAGTGTGTCCAACAGGAGACTATTTGGTGTGTGAAGTGATTTATGGGACACTGCATTGTATAATAATAATATTTTTGTAGTATCTCTTTTAACTGTTGCCTTTTGTCGACGGTCCCTGGTGTTGTTCGTGTTTTAGCAACAGTTTGTTCATGAGTTATTGATCCAAGAAGTTCAAATCTGTGAATATCTTTCACCACTTTACTAAACTGCATAAAGCTGCGTTCACAAATGCCGACAGTCATTTGCAACAGTGTTTGTAAATGCCAGCTGGCGATATAAAACTATAATAAAACATCGAATGGCTGGGAAAAGGAGACTATTAGTGACCTCATTGGCTTTGTTTTGCGTTTATAGGGGTTTTTCCAGTTTTGCTGTGGTCCAGCCTAAAACAGATGGATCATCTCTTCCTCTCTGGCAGTTTTTGCAACATCTATCCTGGAGCTCTGTGCTGCTTAGGAACATAAGAACAACTGACTGACACCATACTTTTTTTTCATATAAGTTAATGCATCAATTCCATCCTCAGGCTACAGCCTATGATGCACATATGCACTTTGCTCTGTCAAGTTGATTGACAGATTCCACAACTCAAACTGCACTCCTGTTACTTTTTCCCCTCAGTTGAAAAGAAAACATGCTAAAGTGCATCCTATAAAATGAGATTTATGAATCTGTGAATACATGCTGTGTATACATAACAGCTGTTGCTGTCAAGCTGTGCTGATTATATAATTGTTATGTACACTGCGGCTAAGATAACGCACCGACAAGGTAATTGAAATGTTATCCCAATCTTATCTGAGATGATTACTTAAACACTACATTTCTAATGCATGTTGAATTAGGCAATTACATGCGTTCAACGAGAGCTGGTGAGTGAGAGAGTGAGAGAGAGTGAGGGGGGAGAAGAATTAGCAGACAATGGAATGGGAATATTAAGTGTTTCAGTCAGTGAGTGCGGGGTCAAAGATCACAGAGCGCTTATAGGCATATTAGCCACTTGGTTATGATAAATTATGACTGCGTTGCTATGGCGACCAGTACACTCATCGCCTGCATCCAGCAGGAAAAAAAACAGGGCCTTAATGAAGCAGGGCAGAGAGACTAATGCAGCAGTCTAATGTCAGTTCTGTTCTCGAGTAAGGTTAAAAATGAATCAACTATTTTAAATAATGGTTTTTATTCAGAAACTTCCACAAGGCCTCAGTTGTCCCGAAGCCTCATAGAAGCATGAAGACTGTTTGTCCGCTGAGATGCAACCGTGAAAAGATGCTCTGTATCAGATTGTGCAGCACGAAAAAAATGTTTGCGGAAAAAATATCATAGTTTTATGTGATGGGAAAATTTGAGAATAAATTTACTTGAAGAGAAAACAATCAAGGAAACAAGGGCTTTGTGTGTGTGTGTGTGTGTGTGTGTGTGTGTGTGTGTGTGTGTGTGTGTGTGTGTGTGCCTGTAAAAATCTGGATTCCCCACTGTCTGCCATATTACTATGATTTGCCACTTACTTGACAATTAGACGCTAGCAGCTGGATGTTGATTTTTTGGGGAGGCGGTGGGCGCTTGTCGCCATAGTCAAGTCACGTCCCCCGTGAGCTCATTAAGGATGTGTGGAACGCCTGGCTGATTGGCTTAAAATACTGGAGATGGACAGCCAGGTCTGTGCAGAGGAGGAGAGAGAGAATTAGCCAGGAAAAAAAAGAGAGGGGAGGCAGACAGACATGGCGGGTTGATATACAGTGAAAGCAGTGAGGAGAAAGGGAAAGCAGACGTGACTTTGAACCTCCTGCACTGGCCCTAAAGGGATTTTTTTCAGCCGCTATCATGTTACCTCTGAACCTTTTAATGTTTACATGCAGGTCTGTACACGTCTGAGTGTGCATGTGTACACCAACACGTCTGCACATGTAATGTTTGCCAATAACCACCCATGTGTGTGCATTTGTGTAAACATATACACACACACGCACACATATGTCACATGCTTTATAATTAGCTGATTGAGCTCTAACTTCATTACTATGGGCGAGTCTTCTGCACACTAATCAATTTCCACCATCTAGTAGCGGCTTAGCGCGCGGCACTGGCTGTCAATGGCAGAATTAGCCACAATGCTGTGGGGACGAAGCACGTGGCTGGCCTGCTGCAGGAAGGAGGGAGTGTAAAGTCTGATTAGAAAGTGTGATGCGTCGGCCCATTTGCATGCAATCTGCGTTTTCAGAGTGAATCGGTACGTGTGTGTGTGTGTGTGTGTGTGTGTGTGTGTGTGTGTGTGTGTGTGTGTGTGTGTGTGTGTGTGTGTGTGCTGCTTTGCATGTGTGTACCTGGCTGCTCTCCTTTAATAGCCACACATCCTGCTGCTGCCTGTTAAGACTGGCATTTTTACAATCTCGTTAGCTTTAACACTCCCTGATACAAGCAGGCCAACAAACGCCCAGCCATTTCCTCTGTCTAGCTCCCCCGACCCCCCCCCCCCCCCCCCCCCCCCTATCCCCTTTGTAGTTGACATTTTTTTTACATATTTTTTGTTGCCAAGCTAGTGGCCTGGCTCTGAGGAAGGCACTGTCGGTCTGTCGGTCCAACTCTTTGGTCCAGACAGCAGCATACAGCAGCATTTCAGCAACTATGGGATGGATTCGGTACAGACATCCATGTTCCCTGGGCCCCTGGCTTTTCATCGAACAACATCTGCAGCACAAAGTTTCCCTCTATGCAACAAACAATTTTAACATCTATAACATGGATTGGCACAAATTTGTGAATACATATTCATGGTTGATTAATCCTAATAACTCTGGTGATGTTCCCCATTAGTGCCACCATGAGGTTGCCATGTGTTGTTCAGGGTGAAATAAAATCCTGATAACTTTGGATAGACTGGATGAAATTTGGTACAGACATTCAAATCCCTATCAGGATCAATTGCAATAACTTTGGTGATCTCTTAACTTTTCATCTAACAACATAATCAAGACAAAAGTTTAGTTCATGACCAAATTCCTGCACAGCTAATGGCATCTCTATCAGCCCCTGACGTTTTGTGTTTTGTGCTGACTGCTAAATGTCACGCTAACACAGTAAAATAAGATAGTGATCATGGTAAGAATTAAATCTGCCAAAAATCAGCATATTAGGTGCCATTACCATTAACTAATGTTCATTTAAGGGGACCTATTATGCTTCTCCTTATTTCCTGTCACACATATAGTGTAACAATGTTGAATGATTATATTAAGCATGATCAGAGTTTCAAATACTGAAGTAAACATATGTAAAAGTAATCCCTGTGAGCAAACACCTGATGCAACATTGCAACAGATTTCTTTATAAGATCATCTGATCCATGCACGCTACTATGGGTGTAACGATCCATCATTCTGGAGCGATGTATTGATTTAATAATCAATGATCCAACAATCACTGATCCAATCAATGTTATCTTTCAGACGCACCTTTATTTTGAAATTCCCATGGCACGTCTGTGTCTCCATTTCCATTCAGACACACTTCCGTCCTAAACATTCAAACAGTCAGTACATTTACATGCAGCTTGAGAAAATCAAATTATTGGCTTAGTCTTACTGAAACCGGACTTTTAAATGCATGTAAACAGCTTAGTCTGACTGAAATTGGACTATCCGTAGCTCGACTAACACACCTAGACAACTATTGCTGCATGTATCTACATAGTCCGACTGGAGTCAGACTCGGCGTTCTGTGCATGCACCACTTTTTCTTTTGCGGGCTTTCAACTGCAAGAAGAAGATGACGTGGCAGCAGTGCAGTAACTCCTGGAAAAACAAACAAACAAACACCATGGTGACCAAGAAGCAGAAGACGCACCTCTGGACAGACGAGGAAACTACATTCATGCTCTGATATCTTCATTCGTCATTAGCTTCCTCTTTGGGTCAACCAGAACTTATTCAATACGCACTATATTAAAAAGGACACAGTGCCGCCTATCAAGGCGGAGTCAGATGTACTCGATTTTCTCTTTTGCATGTATACTCAGACAAGACGAGAAGTCCGACCTGACTGATTAGCCAAGCTGTGAGTTTAGCTCGACTACTGCGTGCATGTAAAGTGCTAGCAGCCTAGTGCCAGGCAGATAATGGCAAGCAGCCAAAAAAAAGACAATGAGGACATTTACTGATATCATCTCATACTGATCTCTGGCCCCTGAATTTACTTAAATGGAAATCGTGTCATGGCAGATTTTCTGATATCAGTCAATATTGTATCGTTTTCCAAAAAAACAATGATACAATATTGTACCATTATGAAACCTGATTTACACCTCAACATGCCACTGCAAGTGTTTACATTACATAGCCTACACTACATGAAACTACACACTAACTTCATGGAAACATGAATTGATTTTAGATCATATTTCAACTGACACATGCCTGGTGGTGTTTAGAAGCTTATTGGTGAGCCATTCTCCATTACAGTCATTCCCCAACTGTAGTATGGATGTATTAGGGGAAGTGAATACAGCATTGACAGCAAATTACCAGTCATTCATGTGAGAGCTGCTCAGTGGCACATAAAGACAAAATGGTTTAACTGCTGTGTATAAAGTTATGCACATGATCGGCACTGCTTTCACACTGTGCGGCCCATTGAGCAAGCGCACTGGAGACTTATGGCGGCCGAGCACGATCAAGTGCAGCGGCTAACTCCTAGTTTAGCGTTTCGCTAACTTGAATGAGAATACAATGATTTAATCTTGTGGTTCTTCTAGACTTTCAAAATGTTATCAGACGGAATCATCAAATACTGATAGTGAAATGAGTCATTTCGCGGGGGTGGTGCATTCAAAAAAATGTATCCACTGATTTACAGACATGTCTTTCCCATTGTAAGTCAGTGGGGAAAAGTATTTTTGGGCAGCAGGGCATCACATGGTGGAGCCTGGAAATTGCAGTACCACTGTTTGGCCACTACGAAAATTTACTTCAAAGCCTGGCACACTTCCTGGGGGCCTAGGCTGCAGCAGCGATGCAGAGACACTGAGAAATGGAAGGCTCCAAAACACAGAACAAACACTGAAGATGGGGCATTTTTGGGAGGGGGACTTAAAGAGACAGAGGTTGAATACAGATGTTCCAGCACAGACAGTTTGAGGAAAATAAAGTGCTTTTTGAACATTAAAGTATGTAAACATGTTAAGCATAATAAGTCCCCTTTAAAGACTCCAAATAAGGACATCTTTTTTACCTTCATGTCATGATGTTTCTTGTTGGATATCAGTAAAGGAGTTAAATTTAAGCTTCAAGTTTAGGGATATGTCACATTAATTTTTTAGAATTTAAGTCTCTGTTTCACTTTGGCTTAAAGAGTCATGTTTGGCAGGTTTCACGCTGGCAGGAGGTCCTGTGAGTGGATGGTCAGCCTTGTAGCCCTCAGGCTATCATGTCACACACATACAAACATGATGCACACCAGGGGACCTGTGACTAGAATCGCTGAATAGAAGAGAAGCTGAACAATGATTGGAAATTCATTTGAGTTGTTTTAGCATAGTGCATTACAGTCTGTAAGGAGGTGATTAACTTGCAGGTAGGGTATGTTGTAAGTGTGTAAGAGGGTTAACTAAAGAGGAGATGTGGGAATCCCTACATAAACAAGATAGTTGGAGGATGGGAGGAAGTAAAGCCTAAGAGGAAGAGTTAATGGCAGGCCTTCAAATGAAAAGATTATGTTCTTTAAGTGTTCATTACACATCTGAAGGAGGTGAAGGCAGTAATAGGACGCCTCCTCCAGCCATCTTACAGGGCAGTCCAGCCACTGGGCCCCAACACCATCCCCGTCCCCTCTGACTCCCCCCTCGCTGACGAGCTCCTCTGCCACTGGACAAAAGCTGCTGCAAGTCAAGCATGAAAGCAGGGGAGGGGGAGCCGAAAAGAAATTAGGGGTGTGTTGGAGAGAAAATAGCGGGGGGCATGAACTGCCAGCTGTTGTGTTCAACGCAGCACTTCTCCTGGAGTAAAAAGTGCCAAAAAAAAAAAAAAAAAAATCCTCAGACTGGATCACAAGCCTAAGGTTTACTACAGTATGAAACACTGACCATGTTCTTATTTAAGCATGTTTATCTCAGTAAAATAAAATTTAAACCATCTTTTCTAAGCTTTTAAATTCATGACTGGGGTATTTACATAAGTATTTTATGGCTTGTGTTAACCACAGACCTTATTTCAGGCATGTAACCAAAAATCCATTAAAAAAAACTGTGAGATGAGGGAACCTGGAGTGCAACGATGCTAACTCATTTACTTGTTTAAGGACTTGTTCCTGGAGCGCTCTGTTGTTTAAACAGAGCAGTTAATGTTGCTGTAGAGCGACAAGTTAGCACAGAGAAATGCCAAGTTTGCTGTGTTTCCTGAAGATTTTATCTCGTAGCGGCAGTGTTTGCACATGGCAAATGATTTGTCTGTTGACCCGTCTTTTCTCTGAAATCCAAAATATTTCCACACTGGTGATTTATGCTTCTGAGGGGAGTAAACATCCTCATTGTTTTCCTGGCTGCTTGCCATTATTTGCCTTGTGCTGTTTGACGGTGACAAAGACGTGCCATGGGAATTTCAAAATAAAGTCTCCTAAAGATGAGTTTACTTTCTCAGTGATTTCCATTTCATAGGTGATATTCAAACGTTGATCATTGACTTGAAACATCGACCCAGATGGACCGTTGAAGCCAATAGCATCTATATATGAGCTTCATTAATTCTAAACTGATGCCCTAAAGAGAAATTTTGTTTTTTGCTCCCACTCAGCAGTGACCCTGGAGTCGCCTGGGAGCTATTGTCATTTTTAAGGACACATCAGCTTGGGGAGATATTTTGTCCCCATCATTTGAATTTGAGTCTTGAGAGAAAGTGAAGTGTTCCTCGAAAGCATCCTTTAGTATTACACTGAAAGTAACCTGCTGCAGTGTTATGCTGGCAAGTACTCTGTTTACTTGAAAGGGAGCTTTATGAAGTCATCACAAAGTCTTTGGCATCATAAAAATGTTGCTCCAAGCAGGGGCGGGTCCTGAAAACTCATCTACGCTGTTGTGAAGGCCTGCCCTCCTTCTCACACTCCTGACTTGTGCTGTTTGCCTTCTCTGCGAGAAAATGACTCCTGGTGTGTAAAGCTATCTGTCAATTTCAGCCCTCAAGACAGTCCTCTAAAACACTTTGCTGGCACATTAGGATGCATTTCGAAATCGAACAACCCTTTCCCTTATTAAATTCTGACTCTACTTATTATCTTTATGTATGATTATGTTTCATTGCTTTTTTTCCCCTCCACAATGACAGCATGTCTGATTACAGCATGAGAGGGAACGAAAAAGCCAAATCAGCCCCCTGAAGTGATATGTATTGGCTGGGGAGATGTATTTTTCCACCGTTCTCTTGTGCTGTAATCAAAGGGAGTGGCGCTCTGACTGTGACTCCCATCACCAGAGGCTAATGGCTAATCAAACAGGAGGGCTGCCAACTCTCAATGGCTTTCTCTAGCTGTCCTGCATTCTTTCATTTTGTATTTCTTTATTTATTCAAGGGATCTAAGCTTCACAGTTGACATGCATACTATTGCCACACGGGATATGTTTTAATTGTTGCTATCAACATGCTAATTAACAATATGATCCCTTCAAAATACAAGTGTCATGACTTCATCTTTTCAACCTGATAAAAACTCTAGAACTTTCAATCTCTCTTAGCTCTTTTTTCCTCAACAAAACACCAGATTTCTTCGTATTCTACAATGCTTATGCTGTGCGGCTCAGGAGGTGCAACTTTTTGCTCACCCTCTTTGTCTCCAGGCCTTTGTGAAGAGCCACAGTTCAAGGGTCAAAGTTCAAAGGCTCTCTGACCCACGGATCTTTTCAAACGCCACATCTCATCAGTCCTGTGGAGCATTCTGAGGAGGATTTGTATGATTAATCAAAAGGCTTTTCTCTAAAGGCTGTCCCAAAGTAGGCGCTGTCCCACTGTGAGCCCTTCCCAAGGCACAGAGTCAAGTCAACACAGCAAATTAACTTCATGCCACCAAAACACTTCTGGATTAATTTGTGGTGTTATTTGAAATTGTAAAAATGTTGGGAGCAAGGGCGTAGGTTTTGTTTCACCGCTGTGGAGGACATGTGTGAAATGGGGTTTGGGGGGAAATTTTGAGCAACAGGCCCTGTATTCTGGTGAATTTTTATGCACCATTTTATGCCCTTTCTTTTTGATTTCAGTTTATGCGATTTGATTTTGCCCTATTATTACAAAACAATCGGAAATTTGTCTTGTATCCCAAAACATCAGCTGTTTCACATGAATAGACCTGAATACAAAAATGCATATCTGCGTGAATTTACTGTGTAAATATCTTTAATTTTGTCAAAAATAAAAGTCCGCTGCTACTGCTAACAGCACTGAGCCTTGAAGCAGAGACCACTGATAAACTGAAATGGTTTAGATTCATTTCTTATATCTGTGTCATGTGGGTTTCCCCACTGCCCCGCCCCTTAGGAGACTAGCAGGGTTCCTGAGTCCATTCATGAGTACAGATTAAGATCATTTATTTTGTCCCATAGTCCCTGAAGTAAATATTGGACTAAGTTTTCACAAGCCCCAACTTTTCTAGAAATTCTTGCATTTAAGTGTCCTTTATTCAGAAGATAAGTCTGGAGAAAATGAACTTTGTTCAAGACATGTCTCTGTTTTAGCAACATACTCTCGTGATCGTGTGATCTTGCTTATCTTGATATCAGACATTCAGCTAGCAGATATAAATAGGCGGCAAAATGCGGACAGAATGTTGAATTTGTTCTGTAAATAGTGTTGTATTGTTTTGAATCTGAATTCATCCATCCACACAACGTTTACTACACTTCCAGACAAGGTGCGGGCGGATGATTTCTTATCACTGGCACAGCTCGAAATGCATTATCTTCTGTTGTAGAGTATCTTTGCTTTAAAGCCAGTGGCCAAACATAGAATAACAACAACCTGGTCTGTCTTGTGATGCCATGAGGCCAAAAAGACTTCCTAAAGAACAGGGGTTGGCCCAATCAGCCTCCAAAAGTCTCTTGTGTGCTCGCTCTGTAGGCTCCACAATGCCAAAAGATCTGGGTATTTCACACTGTGGAAATAGAGCTTTTTTTTTTGGCTTCAAGTGCCACTGAACAACTTTACGATGAATGAACAGCAGCCAAATGCAAATGTTTTAAATATTGAGAGGGACATGTCCCTTGTATCCCCCCCGGAATCTACACCTATGGCTGGTAGTTAAAGAAACAAAATTGCAGGAATCAATACATGACTCGTTTTGCATTCAAACCTTTTTTTTCTGTGGACAGACAGCAGCATTTACAAGTGCTGGTATCACTGGGGGATAATACTACCTTCAGTAAGTATTTTGAATAGTATGTTATCACTACAAATAATAAGAAATAACCTGTTTTTTCCATGTAGGCAAGTGTTTCCTCAAACTACTGTTGCTTATTAGAAACACCCGAAAAACCTGGCAATGCTGATAGTCACAGCTTCACTAATAACTGCTGTTAAAGGAAGCCAACAGCAGGTACAGGCCACATGATAGAATAAAAAAGCAATTCAAGAAGTGATAATAAAACTTGAAAAAATTAAACTGACAAAGAACCTACTAAAAATGACAGAAGCTCTTTAATAGACTCATGATACCACATGCTGTACGCGCTGCTTCTCTCAAAATCGTTTCTTCTCAAAGTGTTTGTAGTCTGGCTAATCTCAAAGTAACTTGTGGAGTTATAGGTTAACAATTAGTGAGTGTTCTGCTACTGGAACTCAGTTTGTGTCCCAGTAGTGAGACAGCCTGGATTCAAGATAAATTGGCTCTTTTTACTGTCAGGTTGTTTGTATTTAATGCCTTCCACCCCAACAGATGCCTCTGTGGCAATATATTTTAATGGTCTAGCCTTGCTCCAGGCCATGGAGGTTGGATGAAATTGGAGAGAGTCTGGTGAAGACTAGAGTTACATTTAGTGAGGGGGGAAAGTCATCATTTAATAAGTGTAAGTTTTAGCTATTACAAATCTACAAAATCAAAACTGATGAGATCGTTAATAAAATATCAAAAAGAGAACACTGATCCATATAATGTGGCACTTCTTTTTTTTCTCTGATTCAGGTATTTGACACAGTAGAAGTCTCTTTTTCTGTCTCTTTATGTCCCAAACACAGACACACACACACACACACACACACACACACACACACAATGACACACTCAGTGGCCCAAGGCATGGCATGTGGGGCACAGTAATGTGGTGAACAAGTTTCAGGACACTCCCCGCTGGCCTCAGTCTGCGGTGCCGACCGCCTGTCGGCCAACCTCTGGCCGCCATCTGTATCCCATTAGAGCCACAAGAGGGCCGCGGTGCAGAACGCATGAAAAAAAAAAAAAATCCACTGTGTTCCCCTCAAAGTCATCCTGCATTATTTAATTACTGAGCACACTCCATAAACTTCATGTTATTAACACAGTGGGAGCACATAAAAGTATATTGGATAAAGCGACACCGAGGCTCAATCAGTGATTGGCTGGTGCAAACGGGGAATTCAGGCCGATGTTGGTCAGTCATCTTCTGTAAATTGTGATTGGTTTGTTTTGGATAATTAGTGCATCTCTTTAATCTCACAAAGGTATTAATTATTCAATTGCAACCTTGATGAAGTGCCTGGAATGACAACCTACATGTCTGCACGTGTGTTACTTTTTTGTTTGTTATTCATTCTCTAAAACAGTCAGATGTTTTATAAAGAAAATGAACTCCTCCCCTGATGATTTTTGCAAGTATTTTCCTTGGCCAAAATAAATGCCTCGGTACATCTTTAACCAATAAAGAAAAACATTAAATATACCCAGGTTTCCATTGTGAGTTCCATGGTTATTTGCATTGTCAAAAGACTTTTTTCGCTTGTGCATGGAAACTCTATGCCAACAGCCAGATGACTGCAGAGGGGATTAGGGGTCACAGGTTTTGAGGCCACACTGCATGACCTCAATCAGTGCTAAAGGGGACGTTCCCAAAAAGCTAAAACTATCCAGATGATGCCCTTCGACCTCGGCTTTGCACCCACCAACCTCTGAGTGAAGTGGACGTCGCCTCTGGCTTTGGAAGACCGAACGCCTCTGTTATGGCCTGAGATTGGAGCAAGGATTAGACTTGGGGACCGACCGTACATTCACAGACACAAATGCTGTCTATTTTCATCTCACACTCTCTAACTTGTGTTCTCTCACTCCCTTCTCTCTCCCTCACCCCCCCTCCTTTCTCCATCTCCTCCCTAACAAGCAATAAAGCTTTTGTGGTTCAGTGACTCCTGCAGGCTGCTCAATTGGGGAAGTTGCCTGTCTCCAACACTTTATGTTGTTTAGATTTGCAGAAAAATAAAACATAACCTGCCACCTGCCTGCTCACACTCTGAGAAGCGGGCCAAACACAACAATTAGCCAGCACAGAACTGCTATAAAATGCCATTATGGTGTGTCTGTGTGAGTGTGTGTGTGTGTGTTCGGGGAGACAGAATGAAAACACACCACACACTTGAGATATATAAGCACATTTCCACTCCAAATGAATTCATAGCATGAGGGAAAACACGATGGCCTGACCTGAATAAATATTGGAAGGGCTGTGTTCCCGTCCAAAAATGGAAATCAGCCGATTGATTTCAGGATAGCAGCGCGCATATTTTCTGAAATGGCTTTTATCACTGCCACTGAAAGTCATATAAGGAAATCTAATGTCTCTGTAATGTAAATATAATGCCACTAATCCGAAGGTGCAAGGCAGCTTGAAATCTCCTCAAGCAGGCGTGCGCGGGCTCCTAAATATGTAATACCGTTAAATCAAATTAGAAAACCGCTGTCTGACCAGAACGGAAGCCGGCGTGCACCTCACATTGGAAGATAATTCAACAAGCACAGTGAGAGGAAAGCAGATTAATTTGCACCAAAATTATCCAGTAGATTGTTTCGGCGAACGTTTCCATTTTGCAGTGAATTATTCTCTCACTGCTGCCTTGGCAGCAGAGCGGCACAGAGTATGTCACACCTCTTTTGTCAAACTGAACACATTTTTGTCATTTGCCTTGGCAGAAGAGGCCTTGTACATGACATTTCAACCTCCATGCCAACCCCTGCGGCAGGCAAATACAGTGGCTTCTCAGCAGCGGGGGCACGCTGCCTTTGATGGAGGCTGTCTGGTTCTGAGTGGCACAGTTGGCCCACATTGGTTTAAAACCCAGCATCGGCTTTCATGTGTGTGTTTTCTGAGAGTGTGTCTACGACACCGAGGACACAAAAGAATTCACACACAGAAATCACAGCATTCTTTGTACTTGACATCAGTATGGACGGTTGCACATCAGTCAGGTCTCCTTCAGATTGAGATCAGCTGTTCAGACCTTACAGCTACGAGTGTCCTTTATCACAGACCCTCAGTCAGCAGAAAGTTCCTCATACTCAGTGTTGGGCTGCTCGAAAAATGTAATTTAAAAAAAGAAAAAAAAAGAAATATTATTACTTTACTTATTACTCCCTGCCAACTGTAAGTCATTTCGCTACGTGTTATATTGCTTCTCCATTACACCCCACAAAACTGGTAACTGTGTCCTTTCTCCTTAAACTTCAGACTTTCTCACTCCTGGCTCTTCATAAACTGCCCCTTGGTCAGTGGCCCTAAACGTCAGACTGTGACACTCTAGTTAACTTGCACTATCGGTTTTTGACGCTCAGGGACGTCACGTAAATGTACACTCATTACATACATCGTGTGTTTTCAAAATAAACTTCTCTTTCCTCAGGAAATGCACAGGTTCCACTTGTTAAATGCATACAGCCTCTCTTCACAATAAACTTAGAATGTAGGTAAAGACCTTCATCAGGGTTTGGCTTAAAATAAGTAAATTTGTCATTAACCTAATGCAACGCGTCACTAGCATAGTATGCTAAATATGCTACACAAAATAACTTGATTGACTTTTGGTTTCACACAGGACACAAACAACGGGCTCTTAGTTGAAAGTCTGGAGTATGTTTGACCCATCCACCTCCCCTCCCATCTGCCCTTTGCAGATGTTCTCGCTATTTATGCTACAACAGTTGCTTGGAGCCTCAAAAAAATGCAGTCTATCGGCACGTCTCATAACGCCACTAAAGGGTGCCTTAGCGCATTCTGTATTTGACACCAAGCGTCAATGACCAAGAGTCAGTATCTGACAAGTTGGGAGTGAGACTGGATTGGATCTCCGGTAAGCGCACCTAAGGCTAAGTTGCAAATTATGTTTTACCTACGCATCTGTCTAAAAGATGGAAAGCCAATCAGGGAAATAGGCAACATTCATCCAACACATAACTGCACAATTACCATATGTTTCCTTAAAAATAAAACCAAGTCTTCTTCTCTTTTTTTATCAAAACCTAAACAAAACTAAACAGTGATTTGAAACGGTGTTAAAGGCAGCGACACATGATGTCACCCTGCTATGGTGTCAAATCAGAAAGCACGTGTGTGCCATATTAGAGGGCATGCATAAATGTATTTTGTCCTTTAATTTTAAGGACTTGTTGGGAGAAAATTACCACAGTTTACGACAAACAAGTGTGCTACCTGACATTATGTGGTCACAGTAACAACAAACACTTCAGAAATATTGTAAACTGGTATTACTGAGCAGTATGATTGGACAATTCTTCAGGACCCCCAGTGACATTTCCTGGCGTCGTGCTGTACATCTGTAATAATGACAACTACAGTGTGGTTAAGGGTAGTGAAGGGATGTGGTGATGGCAGATATACTGTGGTTAAGATAAAGCAAGAACATACCCAGTTCAAGTTAAGGAGAGACCGTAGTTACTCTTAAAGGCAGTCACTGATGGGCAGTGAAATCCAGTCTCTTGCAAGAAAGTGAGAGACGCTTTTAGACACCTCGCTGACTTCCACACCGTCTCTTTCCACCATGTTACAGCCTGTTTACCACAGATGCGAAACTGATTTTAGGTCAAATCTTAGAAGAAAAAAATGAACATATTCAAGCTGCATCCATTTTTTAGGTCAGTTTCTTTTGGTACTACAGGTGCTAAACTGGGTTCAAGTTCATTTTTACTGTGCTGCTCTGCTTTGCAGCTCATCTTTTTGGCTGCAGAGGTGTAAAAGCAGCGCTGAAAAGTTTCACACTATTTGAATGTGCACACAAACATACACAGACACAGATAGACTTCCTTGGGGCTGGTCTCTGCTTTGCTTCATGCTCTCCGTTCAACTGGATGTCTTTTGTGGTGAACTGGCCACCTCACCCTCGCTTCCCACGCACACTCCCACGCACACAAACAGTCATTCACACATATGCACGAAGCCGCACATGCAGAAATAGTCCGTCATGACTGCATGTCTTATGCGTCCTTTTTGTGACTGTTTGTGTGAAACAGATGGGAGTTAATAGTGCTGCCAAGCTGAATATCTTTCAGAGGAATTTGTCAGATTAAAATGTCACTTCAGAGCAGCTTCTAGAATCCACCAACGTGCAGCTGCGACAAGTTCTGTTTTCTCATTCAGCAGATGTGTCATAAGAAACAAATATGGGTCTGAACTCTGGACCTAACATGGGGGACAATTATTATGACCTAGTTCAATCATAGTAGAGCGTCTTCAGATGATGTGAAAGTAAACATGTATGATGGCCAAGCCAAAAGAACATATTCCTGCACGGCAAAAAGATGCAAAGCAACAGAATAAATGTTATTTTCTACATGTAAATCTTTTACTAAAAAGAATATATTGGGATGTAACCCGCAGATGCTATATTTTATACAACTTGTTGGTCTGTTTCTGTACCATCAGATCATTCATATTGTCATTTTTACTCTTGGGCTTTGTATGGCTGAGACAAACAACATGTGCCGTGTTAATATGAGCTTTAAAGATGCTAAAAAAATAGGTCTTTGTTACCTTTTGACGGAGCCAAGCTAGCTGTCTCCTATTGCCTTCAGTCTTCGTACTAGGCTAAGCTAACTATCTTTTTAACACAAGGTCTGCAAGATCTAAACATATCATATATGACCACCTGGTATCATGTGACCAAAAATCAATCAGTCAACAAAATTCACAAACAAACTGTACCCAATGATAAAGACTGCACATGTGTTGTTAAAAGCTCCTGCAAGAAGTGGAAAAGCCAGTAAGAGGACCTTGAGTGTAGATTTTGAAAATTAAAAATAAAATAAATACTTTCATCCTTACCCTCAGTATTATCAGTTTGGTATCACATGATGAAACTCTGATCAATCTAAAATGTGCCACCTGGATTTTTAAGATGTTTCATATCTATTTATTTATAAGCTGTAGTTGAGGGTCATTTGCCTCACAGCTGCTGGCCCTTTTATCTGTGCTGGGTGGTCACACACAGCTGGCAGTCAGCTGATGTCCCTCCACAGTGTCCCCATGTGCACTCCATGCTTAAGATATGAGAAACTTTGTCGTCTCTGCCAATGGAGAATACATAAGGCGTGAGTGTGTATGTGTGTGTGTGTGTGTGTGTGTGTGTGTGTGTGTGTGTGTGTGTGTGTGTGTGTGTGTGTGTGTGTGTGTGTGTGTGTGTGTTCCCTCACACTCTTCCCTGTGGGCAGGAGCCAGCATCTCTCTGATACTTTTATTACATACAGGGGTGGACTGTAGAAGGGAGTGGGAGTGTTTCCGAGGACTTGGTCGGCCCTTGTGTTTCAAAGCAGAGTGTCAAACCGCAGGAATGCTGAAGGCACATTCTTTGTAGCACTTGACAGCCGCCTTTTGAAGGAAGTTTTCATCTGAATTCCACAATCCCTGAACTACTGACTGTGTGTGTGCGTGTGTGTGTGTGTGTGTGTGTGTATGGGTACGTTTTCAAGACTGATAGGCATACACTGTAAATTTTACCTCACATTTGAGAAGCTGAAACCGACTAAGCTTTTTCATTTGTTGCTTGATAACCAACTTAAAGGAGCAAAGGGGGCTGATCGTGGACTGATGTGTAGGTATGGTGGACGAATAATATAGCTAGGGGGTGGATCACCTAGCTGCCCCAGCTGCACATACCGTCTCGTGTCAGCTAGCAGCACGCACCTGTTGATGATGTAACATCTTAGGTGTGTTTGATTTGGGTCACTGTGCATGCTGTACGATAATGCTACCCATAAGTGATCCTTCATTGTATTGTTATGTATTTATTATTCACTGAAAGCCCCGGCCCTGTTCTGCACCTTTTACCTTTATGTCTATTCTGTTTATGTAGGCCTGCACTGAGAGCTACGTAAAAACAAAACTGAGTCAAATTCCTTTTATGTGCACACATAGACTTGGCCACTAAAGCTGATTCTGTTTCTGACTTTTTATCTTTACCCTGTGATGGAAGAGGCTCAAAAAAATACACAAACTTTGTTATAGTGACAAGAGTAAATATAAATTGTTACTTCCACCCTTGCAATAAAAATATATTGTAGGCAATATAATGTCCAACAAAAAATGCATACAGGCATGTCTAAAAGTCATAACTGTTTCCATAATTCTACACACACACACACCTGCACCATAGGAAATCCAGTTCACTCCCTCTAACCCCCGAATTCCATGTTAGTACATCATTAATACCAACATAAACGCTCATAATTACATGCAAACATAGTGCCATAGGCTCCCACCTGTGTCAATAGACTGTCAGTTTATTTAGCTTTAGCTTTGGGCTAAAGGTTTTAGCTGTTTCCGTGTCTGTACGCCTCCAGGGTGCAAGTTGAATAAAGATTACATGTGTCATTATATTAAGCAGCGGCAGCTCTTGTTCTTGCACACGGTAATATAGGGTGACATACATTTTACATGAGTTCCACTGACCGGCTACTGCTCCGAGGTTGCTCACTTCATTTAAAGCTGGGACAGAATTAATTAGGTAAATGTCTCAGAGGTTAATCATTTCCCCCACTTCGCTTTTTTTTCCCTCAGTTTTTCTTTTTTTTAGTTTTTTTCCCCTCTGTGCCGTGCTCACAGGCTTCGTCTTAACACACTATATGTGGTGATTTTTTTTTTCTTTGTCCCGTGTCTAATCCTTGCTTGCTTGCTCTTTCTCTTAAATTAAATCTGTAAATTTAAAAGTCAAACTAGGTTATTTGTCTGATTACTTACAGTATTCCATGTGCATAATATAACTCTCTCTCTCTCTGTCTCTCTCTCTCACACACACACACACACACACACACACACACAGATTAGAGGGTGGTCTATAAAGCCTGAGGTTAAGTTGATTAATTAACATTGATATAGATTAATTAGCTGTAGCGACACTTTGATCTATGAAATCACCTCCATATGTGTAGCCAGCTATGTCTTTAGCTGTGGGGTACTTGGTATATGTAGGCAGGCGACAGCACGTTGGACTCTGGCTGCATGCATGCGGTTGAACACGGGCCTCCCAAATTCTTTCGACCCAGCATGAGTAAGACAGAATATACAAATAAAAATGTGATCGTTAGATGAAGGCAAGGACCTGAATGTGTTTAACGTAATGGTTTGAACACACTAATGTGCATTTAATTAGATGTAATGGACTGTAATTGTGTGAAATTTGACATTACAAAAACCCTGCAAACTAATTTTACATGACAAGCAAACTGTTGTGTTGATATGCAGTCACATCAGGGGTTAATTAAGTAGTTTCTCATTTTTAAAAGAGGAGAAAACTGTAACCAATCTCCAGAATGATGTTGGCACGGTATGTTTCTGCAAACCACAGATACTTGAGCAACTCTGTGGTTAACGTGGTAATGTTTGGCACAAAATCTACTTGGTTATGGTCAGGAAAAGATCATATTTGGGCTTAAAATACCAGTGTTAGTGGCACAATCACAGCTGGAAATGCAGCTGATGTCTTGCTACAAAACACTCGCCTTTGGTGCCACAGTTGCCTTTGGAAATGATGCTAGTGTATCACGTAAAACCAACAATTTTTGCTTTTGTATACTGGTCTTTAGCCGTCTCGTCTAGGTGCCACGCCATCCACCATCCTCTCCACCTCCCTATGACACAGTCAGCTCATATACATGTAATCAGAACTACGTCACATGCGTCCAAAAGCATCATTGTGGCTCAGTAATGCAAAATTAAGACTGGATGGACTCTAATTCTAGCTGCCCTCATGCTGCCGATCTGTGATATACTGTATGTAACTTGAATAACTGTATCTATTGATGAATTTCAGAGCATTATGAATATGGTTATAAAGACATGAGCTTGTTTTTCTTGACAGGCCGCCGTGTTTGAAAAGTTGTTGTTGTTTTATTGTGGATTTTTGTATTATATGTTGTATTTGTTGCATTTTAATGTGTTTTTATTGGCTGCTACCTTGGCCAGGTCTCTCTTATAAAAGAGATTTTCAGTCTTAATGGGACTTCATGCTTTAATAAAGGTTAAATAAAAAAGATTAAAATAAACTGTACCATAAGAGGTCCTATTTTACAGGTAATATTTGCCATATAAGCCGACATGAAATGGGTAAAAGTTCAAAAGGAGAACCACTGTCCTTCAGAAAACCAAACAAAGCTGTTTGGTTTGTAAAAATCAATAAAAAAAGCAGTTCTGAACAACAATAATAACAATAATAATATAAAGCATCAAATAGAGGAAAAGAGAGCCAGGTCATCTCTTCCTCTTGACTTCCATCCTTCCATCGCTCCCTCCATCTCCGCAGCAGAGAGGGTCTTCCACCGGCTGGCATCATTAAAAATCAATATGGCTGCTTATTTCGAGTTTGAACTGTGTGTGAATTGGAGAGGGGGAACTCTGACAATTCCCCGGTGCTAAGCCCTCCAAGTCACATGCGGTTTGTCAAGCTTTGTCAGAGGACAAAAAGGGAGCGAGAGGCAGGGAGGGAAGGTGTGTGTGTGTACGTGTGTGCGTGTGTGTGTGTGTACACACTATAAGGGTGAGAGTGCTGAGGATGAGTGGGGAGGCATAGCTGCCGGGGTCTCCATGGCGATGATGCTAGTTAGCTAGCTAGCGCTCGGGGGCCCTGGAGAAAAGTGACAATACAAGGGACTTAGCAGCAGCCGCAGCTCAGCAGCCGCACTGCATTAATGAGATTTTTCACACTTATTATACACACACTCCCAGCTAGCGCCATAGCAGGAGCGGTGTGTGTGTGTGTGTGTGTGTGTGCTCATTGTGCACACACACAGGCCCCGTTTCCACAAGCGTGTGTGTTTGACAACAAAATTAGGAGCGGCCCGTGATTGTTTACGAGCTGCCGCACAAATAAATGCATACAAACACGCAGGAAAAATGTTTTCACTCTCAATCAACGTCTCTATCAAACTCTACCAATTCACAAACACACACATAAACTACAACGCAGGAGCAAACAAACAAACAAAGACTAAATTATACAGCCAGACTCCAGGCTGTTATTACAAACCATTATGCTCCCTTATTGTATTGTCATCTCCAGTGTAATGTTGCTTAGAAAAATACTCCTGTCGTTCTCCTCCGACTGTATCTCGGAGTTTAGAAAAGGAGACATCCACAGACTGGATGTACAAAGACAGATGAGAACAGAGAACTCAAATAACATAACCTGTCTTTGGCTTGACATTCATCCTGAAACACTTTTAGAAATTCTTAACCCATATAATCCAACTCCACCTTGCTCTCTGTGACCGCTTTTAGTATCTCATTTTATCTCTTTGTTTTAAAATACTTTCAAAAGTGCAACTTGAAGTTTCTAGAGTAAGAAAAACTCATCTTGTAAAAATGTGCGTACAGCAGCTGGAGGGATGTGCGTAAGATGCATGTGAAAAGTAAAATAAAGACCCAAAAAAAAAAAAAAACATGATGATGTTATTGGACAATTTGTGCAGCAGTTTGGTCTACCAAAGTGGTGAACCAAGTTGTTATTATTTAAGAAATCTTTCATTTAAAAATGACGAATAACAGTATATTAAGATGATCCTAGAGTGTGGTCTGTTTGGCTCCCGCTCATACGGTTGTGGCGTTGTCTGTGAGTTTTCAGCGGTGAGTGAGAGACATGTCAAAAAATCTGTTCTTCATCATTTGCAAGATAAAGTGAGACATCTTATATAATAATTACATGTTGCTGCGTTCTTGTTATTTTTAAGAATCTTTAAGAACGTTGTTTGTGCTGCATTTAACAGAATCTCCACGAAACAACAGCTGACAAAGAACGCTTCACATATCTTGTCTAGTTTGAGCATCATTATGTCTGATATGAAAGTTCTTTTGTTCCTGAGTGACATCTTTATCATTCATGATGTGAGAAATAAAGAGTTGTAGAATATCAGAGCGCCAGTATTTAAAATAAAATGCAAATGCTTGTGTTACTTGCGATTTATGTTAGAATTACCCTCGCTGTGTGCTGTAAGTAGAGAAGCAGAGTCTATATGACGCCCGGGCCCGCCTGACAGAAAGATGAGGAGAAACACACTGGCAGGAAAAACAATTGTGTGCAAAGGAAATGAGAATCTCGTTCTACAAAGGAAGTGTTCCTCTGCTGCCTGGCTGCTGGCTCACAGATTAAAGCAGCTGTCAATTGATCAAATATTTGCATTTTCCTTTCCCTTTTTTTTTTTTTTATTGTGTGCATTTGCAATGGTGTGTGTTAGTGCACACAAACACACAGAGAAAAGAATCCATACACACATAGACACCTATATTCAGAAATGAATGCAGGAAAGCACACACACACACACACTCTCAGATCCATCCATTTTCATTGGAAAGGGTGGGGGGGCTTTTTGCAGCGCTGACGGCACATGCTCCCTCGAGGGTAGCAAAGATCAGGGGCCAAAGTGCACAGGGCTTGCCCTTATCGCCGTGGTAACATCATTCTCAGGGGGAATGTTCCCACCAATGTGAGGTTGCTAAATCCAGCTGGTGACGTAACTTGTGACTCGTAAAGTTACATTTCAAAAATGTGCACAGCACGTCATAATTCCCGTCAATGTCAATGTCACGTTGTTTGAGTCATTTCGTAGCCAGACCCCTCAAAATTTAATAATTTTTTTTTATTAGTCCATCAGTCTGTCTTTTAAAGTGTAGTAGTGATGTTGTGAGTTGAGCTGTATTTCTGTTTCTGTCTTCTGTCTTTGAATAATGCTGTTATTAAGCCGGTTGCACTGCTCGCAATCCCGTAAACCGTTAGCGATCAAATCTGATGACACTGTAGCCTCCGGGGGACAATGGCCAATATTTCAGGGGTTCTGGTGTAGCCAGCTGATACCAGGCCAAGACTTTTTCTTCTGTATGCCGCTTATTGTTTACAGATCGATTAGCAATTTGAGACAGGTCCAGACAACAATACAAAATCAAGTTATATATAACAAAAAAGCTAATAAAAGGTTAAACTGTAGTCAGACCGTAGCCCATAGGTTCTGAGATTTCATTTCGTCAAATGCATTGCTACTCGTTTGCTCATTATACAGACTGTTTACCTGCATGCAATCAAAGCCCGCTCAAACATGATTGGTCAATCCTCAGACTACAAACCGAAACCAGGACACTTAAGATAATAAAATCTTGTACCGTTCTGCATACTTTGTTTGTAGACATAAAGTTCTAAACTAACCAAAAGGCAAATGAAGACAGTCTGTTTTATAAAAGAAACTGAACATCAAGTTTATTTTTCACCACTAAACATATCCTTATTGTCATAATTCTTACTGTGTGGGATTGTTGAACCATGAGTCAAATCAAATGACTTCCTATCAGCTGTCAGAGATTTATATTAGTGGGTTTAAATCATCTGGCTGAGCTGACTGTTGAGTTCGTCTAAAGTATCTGCATGTAGTTTATTACGTAAAGCAGCAGTCATTCTCGCCTCACGTTTGAAGGTCCAAACAAAAACAAATTAAAAGTTATATGAGAAACACTTGAGTCTGGCTTTTCAGACATCCACACTGCGCTGTTAAAGAGAAGTACTGAAGAATTTAATCCACGGTAATTACCAATTAGCCCTCCAAGAAATATTTAACTGGTGCGTAAACAGACCGAGAAGCTTAAATTAAAAGAAAAAAAAAAATGGTGATTTGAATCCAGGGAGAGTTTGTGGGCACCAACTGCCAGAGTTTAGTTTATGTAAACAAACAAAACAGAACAGATCATTTAGTCATCATATGGTATCACCACTTAAGAGAGAAATTAGTAATCCATCCTGCTGTGTAAATACCAAAAGTGTAAAAACATTAAACAGTTTTTACAAGACATTAAAAAAATATTACACGCTAAAGTGATGTTACAACAAAAACAGATGATTTGTTGTCACTGACAGTGAAGCTTCAAGAGTATTATTTTATGATTTTGTAATATATCACAAGGTAGTGCCGATTGCCGGACTTTTACCATCGCCTCTTTGTATGTGTGTAAGTGTGTTTGTGTGCATGTTTACAGCCCATGTCAGTGTTTGTGTGACTGCGTATGCATGTCTCACCTCCTCCTCACCCTGCTCCACTGAGAGATGAACAGATGGACACAGTGGGGGGGGGGTTGGCGGATGGAGTCTAGCGAGGCGCAGGGAGACAAAAGGAAGGAGGAAGGAGTTCTCTCTATCTCGTCTCCTTCTTTCCACCAGACGCCAAGCTGCGCCACAGACGTGTCAGACTAACAGGTGACTCAAAGGTGTCTTCGAGGGAGCGTATGGGCAACAGTGGGACGATGCAGATAGCAACCAGGGTGACAAAGGTGACATTGTGTTAGAGGAATGACACTGGAGAGACACACAGGAGGCACAAATGTGATTTGCAAGGTACTCATAGGTGACACTACAAGGAGGCAACAAAGAGGTAGAACTGAGGAAAATATTAGGGGTTTAATGATCCATTGATTTGCATCAGTATATATCGAATCAGTATCATTGATGCATAGTGAAAATATCGATACGTAACATCATCTTTAATGGTCAGTGGGATTTCAGGGGATATATAGGCAGAAATGCAATGTAATATAATAAAAATGTTTTCATTTGTTTATAATCACCTGAAAATAAAAATCGTTGTATGTTCGTTACCTTAGAATGAATTGTTTATATCTACACAGAGAGCTGAACTTCATCTACGTAGTCCGCCATGGTGCACCGCCATGTTTCTACAGTAACCAAGAACGGACAAACTAAACACTGGCTCTAGATAGGGTCATTTGCCACCAACCCCTCCACAATGAGCCAAACATGAAACTGCTTTATTTAGTGTTTTACTGGTTTGATTCATCGGGCCCACTTATCTTGGATAGAAAGAGAACTCTGCAGATAATTCGGCTCCTAGTAAAGACCTCCTGAACATCTGGATCTTAAGTTCCCAGAGAAAAAAGGCTAGCAGGTGTTGGGCTAGCGGCGCATCAGCAACAAGCCTAAAAGCATCCAAGAAACACTGATTTGTAATGTGAAACTGCTTTATTCAGTGTTTTGACTTGTTTAAATCACCTGGTCCATTTATTTTGGAAAGGGAAAAGACCTCTAGGATAATTAGGCTGCTGGTAAAAACCTCCTGAACAATGAACATTGATGGAATTCTAGCCAGGAGTTCATGCTTGGCACATGGGAGAAGTTTCAGCTGGTTGCAATCTGCAATCCTCACCACTAGATGTCACTAAATCCCAAACACTGCTACTTTAAGGTACATCCTTATCCCTTATGCCATCCAAGCGCACCTCCTTCCTGAACATTCAAACAATGCTAGCAGCCTAGCGCCAGGCAGAGAATGGAAGCAGCCAAGGAAAAGACAATGTGGATATTGACTGATATCATGTCAAATCGATATGAATGGAAATTGTATTAAGGTTGACTTTGTGATATCAGTAAATATCATAACGTTGTCTAAAGAATCAATATAATATCCTGATGAAACCGTGACTTACACCCTAAGAAATTTTAAAACTGACCTTAACATTACAGTACATGTTTACAAGTAATTCAATTAATAGTAAAAACAAATATATATAAACTAGCTTGAAAAGAGTCACACCATACATGTGATGAAACTTGTACAGCAAATGAATTCAAAGTGAAAGATCAGATGGCAAACATATGATATAGAAGGTTGACACACAGCATAGATAGATAAGGCCTGCAGAATGATAAACAGCATGTGTTTCTACGACACTTCAAGGTGAATATATTTCCTGTTTTGCTTGGAAATTTTAGAAAAACCAAACACAACAAACACACATTTTTACAAAAAAAGAAAGTGGATGATGGTTTTTGGAAATGCTGCCCAGAAGCGGAAATCAAGAATCATCATGATCCCTGAATTAATTTGAATTACAGTGTAATATTAGTTTATATTGGTTTGGTTTGATTTGACAAAATCAACACTTACACGACTACATGGTTTTGCAATTGAAATATGTTTTGCTGGCCAACTGGCAACATTTAACTTAACCAAGCCAGAGCCAGAGAGAACTTGACCAAAGCATCAACGTGATATCAACTTTAAACCAAACTGAAAAAGCAAAACAGGGTAAAAGCATAAATGTGTTCAAGCCTTCCAACAGAGTTAAAAGATATTGGTCAGATATGTTTTTTTTTCTTTTCTTTTTGTCTTCTTAAACAGGTCTGCCACAGATCTTACTGCAATCAAAATGTGCTGAATGTGTACATGTTGTTTCACAGGTACCAGCATGAGTCGAATCACTACAGTGTTGCAACACAGTGGAGCTACCTTCATTTTCTCAGGTTACCATACAACTACAGTTTCTGTGACACCTTGTGTATTTACATTGGTCCTTCGCACTGGTGCCTATGCGAGAATTATTTTTATATGTGACACGCATTGGCCCATTCACACAAGAAGCAACAAAGAGTGCAAACTCAGTAAAAAGGACAATAGCAATAATATAGAATTAATAATAATACAAAGGAGGTAATGCGAAGAATATTGCATTACTTTCAAATGGGTTGTAAGTCTGAGTGGCAGATCAGGAGCCACACACACACACACACACACACACACACATACACATACACAGACACCCCAAACCAACCCACCATCATGCGTTTTGATTATTTAGTCAACATTTTGAAACTTTGTGTTGTTGCAAACCCACAGACTTTTCTCTCACTCACTCTCCCATACAGACTCGGTCTCTCTTTCCTTCTCTTTCTTTTTCTCCCCCTCAAGGGCAGAGGGTCAGAGGAGTGGCAGATTCAGCTGTGCTCCACCAGTGATCTGCAGACCAAGCAAATTGAATAATTGCATGGAGCATGTGCCATCAGGGAAGGTAATATTTTCATGTAATTGACAGTTTGTGCGTGTGTGCATATGTGTGTGTATGTGTGTGCATGTGTCTGTGTCTTACATGCTCCCTTTTAAATCTGTGTAGCATTAGATTTCAAACCGTACTGTAACAGAGATACTTGTATCTGCATTTGTTTTTTTATTAAAAATCATGTAAGAAAAATAATCAAGTCCCAAAGAATTATATCAATTAGTGTAAATGTTCTGCTGAACAAAATTATTTGTTATTCTGCGTCTGTGCATTTTAAAAAGATGCAAGCTGATGTAGCTTTATGTGTTTTTTGTATACATGTTTACTTGCTTGTTTACACGCTTGTTTGCCTTGTGTGGTAGTCTGTCAGCTTTGTTAAATGGACAGACATATCCGCCATGCGCTCTCTGCCTGGAAGTAGATCTGATGGGTTTTTCCTGTGACTGTGTCAGCTCCGCTTTGCTCTGACAGTCTCCTCAATTTGAGCAGGAATTAGATTTACTTCCCTCTGCCAGCGTCGGCCTTTCATCAACAAATACGGGGCGGTGAGATCACATTTGACAAGTGCAGCATAGGTAATACATGACCAGATCCATCATTTTAAACTTTTTATGTCTGCAATGACAAGGCATAAATCCTGAGGAAAATAGTAAGTGTTGGAAGGATGTCAGTATGTTTGGAGACATCTGAGGGACACTGAAGGACAAATACTGTGTGCAGCACCAACTGTTTCTTCCTCACTCTCCAGAGTTTAGAAAGAATAAAGTTATCTCAGCACCAGCACTTTTGAATATTGTGTGCAGAAATACATGTTATGGCAATGAATTGTCCTAAGACTCGCTTTGCTTTTGTGGGCAGGTCTCCACTGGTTCTTCTCACATCCCAACTTCCTTTGTCACCGCTGGTCATTACTTTTCCTCATTCCTGCCCGTTCCTGGTTGCAAGCTCATAATTACAGGAATGTGGTCCATTAAATGCATATGAATATGGAAGTTAAATAATCTCTGTCAAGACCAGAAGTGGGATCTAAATTTCCCTTTTGTTAAACTTGATCAAGATTGGCCACTGCGCATAAAGGCCCAGACGCACCAAACCAACTTCAAAGAACTAGCAGCAACAAAAGCCGACTGTTGCATCGCCTCATGTCGCCGGTCTTGTCCAAAAACTCTCCATACCTGCAGATGGCGGTACTCTTTATTCGTCATTCAAAAAGGGAATCTGCAAGACAACACAATCCAATGTTGAAAGAAGAGAGCATATTGACCGTGCACCAGTGAACAATGACACAAACCATCATGACACGTTTATGCTAAAGAGCTCCATGGCTACAATAAAATAATCTGACCTAATGTAAAAAGTTTGTTTCAGTCTCACTCCGTCTTGACTTTAGCCATTTGTTTGCTTTCCTCACTTTCGTTTCTCTTCTTGTGCGATGAGCTGCACTGCCGTTCAGGGTGATTTCATTCACTGACGGCTCTGCCACCGCCGAGTCAACATGCTGAACCAGCTGAAAAAAAGCCAACTGGGGTCGACAAGGGCCGACAGTGTGGGACACACTGCAAAGACTAGGGCAACAGATTGGCCCAACATTGACCGACGGCTGACTGTCAGATGGTGTGTGAGGGCCTTTATGTGACGTCACATCAGTATTTTTTTCACAAAAGCCGCCTTATAACAAGAAGGGCACTCGGAGAGCACAGATGTCCACCGAGTGCATACAGCCTGTCTTGCAATGATGAAGGTCCAACATACTGTACAACATTCAGCACTGCGCACTACTGCTCATAAGTGACGGTATGAACACCACCGTACGATCACACTGTCAGCTCGGTCAACATTGTTGCTGCTGTTGGCACTGCTGGGCTGTTAGCACTGTTTATATCACTGTCTGTATATAAGGATGGACAATGTATCTCCACTACGCTTGGGCTCTACCTCATTTTTCTTACTTTCATATCTTCCGGAAATGTCACCAAGGTGTATGACGGTATTGGTGTGTGGCACAAAACCGCCCTGATGACGTCATACCCCCTTTTTAGAGCATCAAAAAATTTGTTAAAAATTAACATATCAAAAGAATGAACATTTGAACATCAGCATGATAAGAATGACCTTAATGTCAGAAACCATCTTTGGGACAAATTTATTTGACATGTACTTGGATTTTTTTGGTTTGGCCCATGTCCTATCCAATAACATGAAGCGGGCAATCGAGAAGTTTTAGCTTCACTTTTGGGGAGCCATCATGCCATCCATTTTTACATACAGTTGTTGGTCCCGACCCACAGTGGCAACACCCACCCTCCCTCCTGATTACCCCCCAGGCCGCCCCAGCAACTGTGAACTAACCCCCATTAACACAGTTAGCTCTGTTAGCACTGTTGCAATTGTTAGCACTGCACTGTTAGCCTCAACTACTTCGGCTCAGCCACCTCCATGATTGCTTGTGATGTCTGAGGTGAGATCTGTGTGCAGTCCCGGCCCAGACTGAGAATGTCATATATAGTTAAAAACAATTTGTGTAACCATCCTGTGATTCAGATCCACTCCAAAAGTTAATGGCTCCTTGCTCTGCACATGCTACATCTTTCCACCAAGTTTTTAAAAAAAAATAGAGCCAGTCATTCCAGCACATATCTACATAGATGTCTATTTTAAAAAATATATATATTTTCTATAATATTTTTATCACTACCCAGCGTAGAAGTTGGTCTTTATGGGCTTTATGTAGCTCTCTTTTCAGCCTTAATAAAAAGTACTGAAGCATCCCCACTGAAGCTGAGAGCTGTAAGGCAGTTAACTATGTGGAGTCTGACACAGTCGTACTAAAAGCAACAGAAGATCAGTGCCTTGACACGAACAATTTTATAAGCAGATGTGCTCAATGATACTTAAGCAAACAGCATGTAAAAGCACAAGCAGTCATGTTGTAGAAACAAAAATGTACCATACAATATCCCAGCAAGTTTTGCTTATCTGGTGTTGCGCAGAGATATCTGGAAGAACAAAGAATGTGAAAGTGAGTCATTTTATAGTAAGCTGGAGGGGAACCAGACTGTTATTTCTAATATCTAGTGCCACACAAACAGCTCAGAGCAATATAGGTATCATGTAAAGAGGTGTGTTTTGCTCCTGTGGTGGTGAAGACATCCCTCTGAGTTGTAAAGTGCTCCTCAGGGTCCTTGCAGGTGGTGTTACTGACTCCCAATTCTTTTGATTCTAGTAAATTCACAGCGCCATAGGAATCTTCTTCTCTCCTGACAACATCCTTATGGTATGATTGTGATCTAAACATACTTCCTCATACATCCACCCAGGTATCCTCTTACCAAGCTACATCAAACACAAGCCCTGTCGACGCCATTACCCCGCTGTTCGCTGCATCGGCCTCCACAAGGCCTGGTTCTTATCTTGTTTTCCACGGGGGAAGTACGAGGTCTGAATTGTTTAGCTCAGCCTCTGCAGATAGCTATCATCTCCGGCGCTATTTGCTCGCAGGGCTGCACGGGAGCCAAGATGGATGCATTAGCGGCCTCTTTTCATTGATGAGCAAAATAAAACTTTACGCTTGACAGTCTGTCCCAAAATGGATTCCTTTGCTACCTGCAGGTATATCTGAGGTACGCTCATAATCCATCTGATGCCGTTCAAGCATAGGACAGCATGGCAGGTTTGCCTCTGGTGGTGAATTCCCTCTGTGTATGTGTGTGTGTGTGTGTGTGTGTGATATTTATGTCCGTATCCAACAATGTCTTTGCCTGTGTGGGTAACATATAGAAGAAAACAAGATGCTCAGATGAGATAGGCTACATCTGTCCTGCTTTGCTTCAAACAGGCTGTTCCCATTCAGTGTTCGTACTTACACCTACACAAAGTAATGCACTTTAATTTGTGTATAACCCACATAAACATGAGGAAGTTGTGATCATGTGACTTATGTGCTACAGGCTGTTCTCCCTCATATGATAGGAGCAAAGGAGGAAGTCAGTCAGGTGCCATAGTATAAAGAGCAACAAAGTCCACAAAGGTAGGAGGTGGATGGATCCAGCATACACAGGACCTACCAAGAACACAACGTTGTGTCCCGTGTGTGAAACTAAAAGTCAGTAGGCCTTTGCCCTGCCCACCAACACTGCTTGTGTGAGGTTTCGCTTCCCACTTTCTCTAGTGCTGCTCGTGCCAGGTTGATCATTGGAAGAGCGGTGCAAATCAAGATAGGCAGCGTTAGACTCAGATGAAGTGTCTTGTGTTTCGGCAACTAGCAGATGTATCAGAATTGTAAGTGTAGTTAGCATCTTTTATTCTTTTATGTTTTTGTTGGCTTGTAGGCAAACTAGTGGCTGAAAGTGTGAACTCTACCATGTTTGCTGTCAAAACTTTCACAGTGCTAATGCTAACCTTGCTTAGTTTGCTCTGCACTGTAGGTTTCAGGTTTCTTTACCAGTGTTGTGTCGAAGTCTGCTCCCCCGTCGATATTTGTGATTGGCTTTCATATTTCTGACCTATCTAATCCAGCGTGCCCAGCACATGTTTGAATTTCAGATTTAAGGGAAGTGCACAGACATTGCCCCCTTCAGGAGAATGTGAAAACACATCTCTAGTGGAAAACTTTCCATTGATACAAGTCAGTATAGTCAAGGCCAATTTCATGGGACACAAACAGAAGGAAAACACATTTTGAGTAAAGTGGGGGGGGTGTCAAAGGGTACAGATGACCACTGCCCAAGGCCAAGGAGAAGCCCATGAAAAGGTCTATCGTCGACCCTTAAATGGGATCAAGTACAACAATTTAATAACTGACTGAAATCACTGACAATACAAGTTATATGTACTTACGTGTATTTTAATCATAAAAACACATTTCAACGTGCCATCTGATACCCCCACTCTCGGCAGGTATTGTAAAATGGTGCAGTCCATCTGACATAGGTCAGGTGCGTGATCAACCTAAGTGCCGCTAATGTAAACATGTGCGGTGGACTGCAGCCCGACTAGTTAAGCCAGAAAGTTTCACCAAAAATTAAGGGTTCCTCAGGAAAAAATCAGAGAGAACAAGACAATGAAAGGAGCTCTGAGGCAATGACCAAATATCTGGCAAAAAATTGTGATGATGCACCAGTTATTCAAACTAATTTTTAGCAAATAAAACCTGCTGTATCGGGCTCAGTTTTACAGATACAGTGAAGACACGGGTATCATATCAAACTAGAGGGCCTATGGCATCCATTTGTACCAACTATGTAATGCTATCTTCTTGGAAAAGTGGGCCAAATAATGCTCCAGATTTACACTAAATTTTGGCGAGGGAAAAGGAATATTGCCATTTTTCAAAATGGTGTATTTAAATATGTCTGTATACTGGGATCACTGCACAGTCTTGGAAATGCATAACTTGGGTATAACTGGAAAACTAAGAGTTGACAGACATTTACTCTTTACACAGTTTCAGTTCTGCACACAATTTGACCAATATTTAATTAAAGTAGCTTAAGATTGAATGAATAAGTGAAGAAAAAAAATATTTTTTCTGAGTTGATCTTATGATTTAATACCTCAATCAATGTTTGATTTTACTTTTCTCTAATCATTTATTGGACGGCATTTTTTTTCAGCCTAGGACACACATGAAACTACCTCTGCTTTTCAAAATGAGTCTTAACAGAAGACACAAATACAAGTAGATACAAAAAAATGTGGAAATTTGATTAATTGAATTATATTTGCAGGAGGTACAAAAAAGTACCCCGCTCCTCACCCCCCATTGGGTGTGAATGAGGGCCCCACTTTTGAAAATGTTGTGCCCCTGCCCGTATTTCCTAACAGCTAGCTTTGAATACAATCTCCTATTTTACTGTCTCAAACAAATGACATCTAAATTCATATACAGTAAGTGCTGATAACAACATAGTTTGGCATTAGCAGTAGGAGTGACACGACGTATTGATTATACAGTGTGAATTTCCTGGCAGCGGAAACTAAATGCGTGAGAAACGTTCTGATTCAGGCTAAATTGATATCGGAAACAGAAACCCACCGTGCTGATTTACACACTCGACAGAATGTATGGTGATTATAGTGTGAGATGGTCAAATAATCAGGCTATTTTCTCGCACATTCACACCCTCACACTCGCTCCCGTCTGCGCGTGTGCTTGAGTTTATATGCTCAAACATTTCATTATGTTAAGATGGAGATGTTAATAAAAACTGCCCACAGGCAATCATCGATTGATCACAGTTTTCTTACTAATTTTGTTTAGTGTGTCATAGACTGCACACACAAGCACACACACACAGGAGTATGTACAGATATACATAGAGGCTCGTGGGTGCATGAAAAATCACCAGCAGAGACATGCAGAAACATACAACACACAGACCCACATCTACACACACACTGAAAATGATAAATTGCAGTGGATGCTGGTTTTCAAACAGATAGGCATGAAGAATTACACTGATCATCGTTTAGCAATGCACATTTTTTTAGGACATGGTTCTCATTTGTTTTGGCTTGTAAGATCCAGACAGCAGTGAGGGAACAAACCAGAGTCAGTGTTTTTGGCAAGAAGAAGAGCCGCTTGTATCTTTATAGCTGCTTATTTTCTGCTTGGCATTTGAAAGGATTGTTTGTGTCTTGTTGAATCACCAAGGCCTCATCATGGTGCTGCTGGTGGTGGAGGCTTGTTTCACATGCCGCTTCCACGACTGCACAGTCGCTGCGTGTTTGTGTTCATGCATCTGCAAAGACAAAGTGTGTTTAAGGTGTAGGTGTCTAAGTGTGTTTTAGGTGTGGTTGAAACACCGCAGTGGTTTGACATATATTCTCCTGTGTGATCACACACACACACACAGGATGTGAGGTGCAGCGTGTGTAAGTCGAAGGTGTTTACATGCATTTAACAAGTTGTCTTAAGAACATGTCTTACAGGAGAGGAGGTGAGAAAAAAGTTCTGCTAAATTATGTGAAGCAGTACACACATTTGTAATGCACTGAAATCATCACAGACTTGCATGGAGTATATTTTCTGTGAACAAAGAGAAACCTTTCAAACATACTGTGATACCCTGCAAAGGTGCGGACACTTCCAGCTGCCTCTCTGTCAGCTCTGTTAAACTTATTGCTGCTATATTTTGGCTCTTATGTCTGTTTTGCAAGTGATAGTGGTGCTTTTGTGGTTGGCTTGGATGATGGTGGCGTGTGGCTGCAGGTCACTCATCAGGATGAGGAAATCAACTGTAAACACTGCGTCTTTCAACATTTAGCTAGCTAGCTGCTAGCTAGCCAGGTCGAGGTTTTCAAATGAAAACATCAGTAAACATCACGGAAGATGGAGAAGAAATGGACTCCAGCTGAACTAGCACTCTGCCAGCTATTGCACAGGCGTTGCAAAATAAACTGGACGACCTCTGTGCTGCATCAGTTTCAAATGGGATATAATCCTTTGATTTATCGAAACTTGGCAAAAGCCTGGACAGCGCCATTCAACCAGGTGGCTATTTTTCTTTATGTCGATCTGACAGAGCAGAGGACTCAGATGAGAGAGGGAGAGGAGACCTGTGCATTATGGTGAATAAGGACTGGTATGATGGTGGGTATGTGAGGTGCTGTCCCGTTCCTGCTGTGGATCACTGCTAATAGAGGCTACAGTGTGGCACTGCCGTGTCCAGGAGGAGCGATCAAGCTGCCATCTTGTTGGGGTTGGGATGTGTGAACAGGTAAATCATTCCACAACCAGAAACCATTGATTACCAGAACCATCTGGAAACATGGACAATACTGGAGTGTCTCCTTGTATAATTCCATGTGACAAATGATTGATTGATTGATTGATTGATTGATTGATTGATTGATTGTGGAACTGTTTTTATTCTGATTCGTCAGTTTTTTGTGTAGATTAACATTTCCTTAAGATCAGTGCTTAATTTGGGCCGGAACGTACTGGAACGTATACCAGGATGTTTTCAGAAAAGGCCCTGGTGCGTTCCAGAACTAATTTGCATAAGTCTAGAACTTTTCATATCTAAGCTATAGCGTTAACGTCAGTTATGTGGGCACTGGGTAGTTATCAAAAATGGCGAGGAAGAAACAACAGTTGCTCACTGGATTTTTTAAAAGAAAGGAAGACGAAGACGAGGGGGATGATGGCCAGCTGATGACCAAACACCCTAAAAATGTTCAAGGTAACATTAGGCCTAACGTTAGCTAGCCTACAAGTTCGAGCTCCGTTAGCCAGCCACCACCGCTAGCTGCAACAGAGGGAATAACGAAAGACCAAGCTAACATTTGTAAAGTGCGTTGTGTTGCTTCTGTGTATGAAATGCGCTATAAAAATTCATTTGTGCTGCTACACGTTCTGAAGTTGTGTTTGGTGTTCAGACAGATTTTGCAAGTATTTTGTGTGAGTGTGTTGTCAGTGTGAATGGCACATCTCACTAAATATTCTGAATGATGACTATGTGTTGTTATCCTGTTAGCCAGGTGGTAAAGTAAGTGGCACACATGATGTAGGCTATAGCTACTCCTACATAAACCTTTTTTCCATGATTCGTCTTTCATTCCATTTACATGTAGTATTGGCTAATGTCACTATGGCTGATGTGTCATGGCTGATGTCACAACCATTCCATTCCATTGCTTGACTGGATTCCTTGCTGTATTCTGTGCTACGGATGGACGAGTCGTGCAGTGAGGCGGCTCAGGTGCCGCTTAAAAAAAGTGTGCTCTCTCAGAGGCCCAAAGTGTTCCCCTACTTCTAATTTTACAAATTAAGCACTGCTTAAGATACTATGTTTTAGAGAGACTTTTCTTTATCCAGGAGCCCTTCTAGAGAACTATATATTGTTGAGATGCTTAAAGCTTTAGTTGGTAACTTTTGTATTCTTTTAAAAAAGCCCCTTTTTGTCATATCTATTGAAATCGTCACTATATCCTGACAGTAGTACCTAAGTAAGATAAACTGTGAATGAGTTCTCCTGCCTCCTTCTCGTGCTTCTAATGGCATTTACAAGAATCCAGTCTGAACAAAAACAACCAATCAACAATCAAAGCAGCTGTCAATCATCTCAGTTACTGCTCATGAACTGTGGTCAAACTGCCAAAGTAGGCAGCACTGATCAAATATGAATCATGATTCCGTTCTCACTTCATTTTGTCATTAACATATTTTATATGTGTAGCTGTAAAATGAGAAAGTTGGTCTGACTGTTGGGCGGTGTTTAGCTTTCAACTTCATTGTTTTCAACATGGTGGCCTGATCTGAAAACTTTCCCATTCTCCTTCCTGTTTGCTATCTACATGTTATCCTTTTTAAAATCCCCTTAGTTACAGAATACAACAAGAACATCCTCCAAGCTAACAACCTACACGCTGATAACGGTAACTTTTGAAGAAGATAGAAGAAGACGAAAGAGACAGTAAGGCATGCCTACTTTGCTATTTCAGTGAATTGTTGTTAGGATCTACACTGAATAACACAACTTGTGAACACTCCTCAGAAAAGCCAAGACTCCATCTTGCAGGACTCTCATGCCCGATGCTGCTCTGTTTTCTGACACGGCCCTCAACACCTCCCAGGACAATTGTGATTGGTTTAGAGAAACACAAAAAAGCCAGAGCATGTTTTCCCCTGTACATTAGAATGCCATTAGGAGCACTGACAGGAGGCAGAACAACATAATTTTTCACAGATTATCTGTCCCATGTACTATTGTCAGGATGTTGTCACAGCAAATATCACAAAAAATTATTTTTACAAAAGTTACCTACTATATCTTTAATGAGTAGTTACTCAAGTTCACCAACACTTAATCTATCCTGGATAAGCCATGACTCTTATTTAAATGGTCCTCCCCTTAAAGCCACATCATTGCTGCACAATTTCACCACATTTAGTCTGGCCACCTTAGCCCCCGTATCGTATAGATTTACAGAGGACAGCCCATAAAATCCTATATCACTTTTCAAACTGTTATCATACACCAGTTGAAATAGGAGTCATTTAATGGGATGTATTAAACGGCCAATTGAAGTGTAATGTGCTAAGGTTTTATTTCCATTGTAAGTGATGGTGGGACGTGAGAGCATAAACCCACAGACCATTAAATGAGCTCAATGAATTAATTTTATGCACGCACATGTGTGTGTGCACATGTGTGAGAGTCTCTAAATGATTAAATCTTTGGGGGACATACATTTGTCTGTGCATATTTAACCAGCGTACCAGGGGGTAGAAGTCCTCGTGTGTGTTTTTGTTCATGTATGTGCTCCTTTGCATGTGTTACAGAGTCTGTATGTGTTTGAAAGAAGCACCATCCCAGGGCCAGTCACTGCCTCTCCCTCATCACCCCGCTAATGACTGTGATTAGTGACTCATTTCATCATTACAGGTTTCATACCACACACTGCTTACCTCTGTATACAGCCATTTCTGGAGAGAATGTCTCACACACACTCACACACACACACACACACTAACACAAAGAGAAACACACGGAGGTCTGGCTGTTGATCACACACTCCTCCACCTTCACCCCTGCAGTCTGCCATCCATCACCGTGCCACTGGGGAAAGAGATGGAGAAAGGAGAAAAAACGGGAGGAAAAGATGGAAAGGAGAGTGAGAGAGAGACAAAGGAAGGAGTGACTGTGTGTCTTTTTACCTTGAGCTGGGCCTCTCGTAATCCCCGCCAAACACACATACACACACACACACACACACACACACACACACACACACGCACGCAAACGGAACAAGATATGTGAAACCAGAAAGCCTAAAAGACAACCACTTCCTCGAGAGACTGCTTGTGTGTATGTGTGTATGCATGTATATGTGGCAAGGTGCACTAGAAGCTATATGAAGCTGTGTTAGGTCAGGTAGCTGTGTGAAGATGCAGCAGACAGGCAGTCACACAGACACATGCATATAAAAGCACTGCAAATTACTGATAGAACAGCTGCAAGTTTCAAAACCATTGATTGGAAATAGCCTAGTTTCATTTTATGGTATTGTTATCTGGAAGGTTTAAATTAAAACAAACAAAGAAATAAAGTCAAACATTACATGCTGTTGTAAGTATTACCTTTTTGTATGCGTTTTCTGTGTCATAACATCAACAACTTTTAAGTATTTTTTCTCTCTTTTAGCTCTGTTTTGGTCCCTACCAACTCCTAGGGGAAGTATCTGGCTCTTTAGCTGCCAGTTAGCTGCTAATTGTGTCCATCTGCTGTTTGGTGCTGAGCATAGACTGTAAAAATAATGGAAGTAGACACTGTGGTGTCCCCATTGGTTTGTGGACTCCCATTTTGAAGCCTAGAGTTGGTATTTTGGCCGTCACTGTCTTGTTATTTTGGAGCCAGAGGTGACCATATTTGGTTGAGAGGATGGAGTTGTGGTGGAGCGAGGGGGTGTCGGCCTGTCACTTAGAGCGGTCACCCCCTTAATTATGCATAACTTTAAGCCTTATTAAAATGTAAATGGGTACAGTATACAAAGTTTCACCCCTGTACAAATGTCATGAATGTTGAAATTAGTTAAAGAGCCCAAAACTGTTTTTGTACCAGGCTGTAAACTTTTTGTTTTTGTTATAGAGTTTGGCATTTTAACAATGCAACTCTAAAGGGACTGGCCAGCCTCAAGTGCCCATCCAAAGCCCTGCAGCTTTTGGCACTTCAGTGTTGGCTTCATTGTTCACCTCTGGGGGTTGCCGATTGGTGCTTAGCAGGTAGTGTACAGTGGCTGCATAGAGCTTTTTCACTCTTAACAGCTGCCTGCGGCCTGCAAAATGCCAAACTTGAGGCTTTTAAAGGAAGTCCACAATTCAGTGGGTGACATCACAGTGGCTACATCCATAATTGTGTACAATCTATGGTTGAATCTCACTTTAAAGCTTTGTGCTCCAAGCTGCAGATTCTATTGATTAATCTCTGCATAGGATTATCATTAAAAGTTGTTTTCAAATTGTCCTTTCAAACATTGTTACAATAGATATACTGATTATGGCTCCTTTTTTTAGGGAGCACAAAAAGTAAAAAGTGCTTTATGTTTTTCTGTTTTCACAAAATGGCCAAACCAACATACATAGATGGAGTGAGATTTCCTACTTTTTCACATTTGGCCTTAGTGATTTACAAAAAATTCCATACAAAGAAACAAGTTTAGAGGAAACTCGAAGTGCTCTACATCTACAGAGCTTTGTGCACAGATGACATAATACCACAGTCTGCTCTGAACTTCAGAGGAACTTCCTCCAGTAAACACCTTCATAACAAAAGCGGAGTGAGTCACAACAATGTGATTTGTCTGCGTGATTGTGAGTATGTACACATTTTGTGTATACAAGCGTGCGCTGCATGCACATGCGAAAGCAAACTGTCTTTGTGCATGTTTCCTTTGTTTCATTTCCACCGCTCCACCGCTCATGTGGTGTGTCACAAGCTGAGCCAAAACACCTAGTTAGCTTTCTTTGATAGCCGATCCTACATCTGTGTTTCGATGGCACCTTGTCCAACCTGCTCCGAATGATCCAGCCATGCAGGCCCTACACTCAGCTGAATCCTTCCCGTGTGCCAAGAGACTGTCGAAATAATAATCCCACCCCGGGTCAGAGTACATTAACAGTCTCTTTTATGAGGTAGCATACCCCCAGAGTCTTTCAGAGGGAAAACCTTTAGAACAATGGAGATTGTTTCCTGGAGGCTCTGAAGCAAATAAATTCAGCCTGTGGGGACCTTTGAAGGGCACATGGCGTTCTCACCAAGCTCCTGTAACTTCTCAGCAGCAGATAAGTGTTAAATTCTAACGCCCTGAATCCCCGCTGTGTATCTGCTGCCACAAAATATCCACTCATGAAAGAAATATGGGGGTTCAAAGGAAATGTAATAGCCAAGTATTGAGAGAGCTACTGTACAAATCGGTGGTGGAACAGGTGTGGAGAAAAGATACTAAGACAAGGAAGTCCAGACTGTTGGGGCAAGGCTATAGGGTTGTGGTGAACTAATCCTAACCAGACCTGCCTCGTCTGTCTTCAACCAGCGACACCTTGTAACGCTGAAGTGTATGTGTGTTTAAATGTGTGTGTTGGGGGAGGTATGGGGACTGGTCTGCATCATGTTTGAAAAAAAAAAAAAAATGGAGGAGACATTTTCTGCAGAGTCTGCAGCCTCTCCCCTTCATAGTGTGTGCATGTGCATGTGTGTGTGTGGGTTGTCAAAACCTCCCACCATATGGGCTGTTTTACCAGGTGACCCAGCGGACTGCATTACTGGGTGACAGAGATGCACGATGAAGCCTCATCTATCTCCACATCTGCAGTGAAGACAGGGAGGGGGGCGGTTATTGGAGACGGATAAGATGCAAATTGATGTGAAGCTTGTATGCAGAGCGTTGTTTCATTTCTCTGAGACGTAGTTGAGCACATTACATCAGCTCAAAACAGCCAAAAATGTAAATGCTACAAAGCCTTGCTAAGATTTGTACTTTATTCTAATCAGTGTTTTGACTTTCTCATGTGTTGTAGTCGTAGTACTACTCATTATACAATTTCCTCCTTTTCTATTTCTTGGAATGAGCATTAATTTCACTGCAGGGAAGAAAACAACACTCACACACTAACACACACACACACACACACACAAACATAGCCCCAACAGCAGTTCTCCTTCCTCTCCGCTCGTCTCTCCCACGCTTACCTTTCACTCCTACACAGTCTGTACTCCAACACCGCATGAACATACTGTAAACATGTCAACTATTTAAAAAAAATGGACTTGTCTTGGCATTGGCAGTCTCTCGGGTAAAAATAGCTGGAGTGAATGTAGGATGTTATCAAGAATGAAATAAAGCAAGCTATTGTTTCAAGGGATGATTTTGTGATTTGCAAACTTTTTCGAATCTTGACCCTGTTGTAACACTATATGCCATGATTTTCAGTTTTGTCCAGTTTCCTGTGTCTGCCTTTGTTTTGAGCCTGAAAACGAGGCAACTTGGAGCCTCACATACAATTTTCAGTTGCTATAGGCGGCAAGGGCAGAGGTTTTGGTTCAACATTGTGGGTGACACATATGAAAAGGAAATCTTAAGCGTCAGATCCTTAATTTCCTGCTTTCTGGCAAATGTTTCTGCACCAATTTGTACCTTTTGTGGTGGAAATGTCTTGCAGTTCTTCAAAGTAGTAGAAGTCCTCTGCAACTTTCATGTGTTATTGGCAGGGACGAATGTACATATTTAAATATTGAGGTGCATATGTCCCCTTTGTCCCCCCCAAAATCTGCGCCTATGCTAGTCAGCATGGCAGCCATCAGCCAAATGATCTCTAGTTGTAAGTACATACTGTAGAAAAGCATGCGCAGATGTTCCCCTAACCTTACAAATTGATCTTTATCACAGGCTTGCCTTTTTTTCTGCAGCATCTTCAAAGTGTGCCCTGAGTTTGAGGCCTCGTAACGCCAAGCAAAAAGTCCAGAAAGCAGCCCGACGGCAAACAAACAGAGAAAGAGGGGAGGAGGGGGAGTGAGGTGAGGGCTGTGGGAGCTGTAGTGGGGGTGAAGGGAACGGGGGCATGTTTACCTCTGTTCCCTCGGGGCACAGCTTTAGGGATGGTGTGGGGTGGGGTGTGGGGGTTCGCCGAGGGAAGAGGGGTGGTTCTTTCTAAGAGGGATGGGGGAGTTTTGGGAAGGACTCAAGGAGGGGGTTAAAATTAGATATTTGGGGGAAGTGAAGGCTGTTTAGTCCGCCACTGCCCTCTTTCTTTGCAAATTTGTCAGAGGGCCCAATAAAACATGAGGAAAGAGATTCACACTCCAACCTTATCAGCTGCAAACCATCCTGCATGTGTTCACGTCCTCAGACACTTTTCCTCCCTTTTTTAAACTCTAACACTTTACATGACTTTTTAACTTACACTCAAGTGGTAAGGGGGTACTGTGCATGAAAAGCTGGCAGTACTTTGGCCCTATAGTGCGAGAACATGAATAGTCAGTGGTAGATGAAGGATTGGTAAAAACACTGTCTGGACGCACATGCATCCCTTCTGGCTTTAGGTCAGTTTCTCCGTTCTCTGCTCTGCCTTTCCTCTGCTTCTTTTGCAGAATTAATTACATAAATTCATTTTTATAAATCTGTTTTGATGTGAAAGTAACTGTTGCCTGAAATTCATAATTATGAATCCATTCTTTAGAGGTAGCTTTTGTCAACCAAGGTCTCCTTTTAATTTCCTGCTGTTTATTTATTTAAGCATCATGTTTTCAAGTGGTCTGCATCATAATTTTGCTCTAAAGCGAGCTTTAAAAAAAAAAAAGGAAGAAAAATATTATTAAACACTGGAATATGAGCTAATTGTCTGACTGTATCCACATTGAATTCATGCATCTAAACACCGGTGGAAAATAAAAACACCAAACCACTTTAAAGCCTGGCCCACACCTTTGATAACCCCCCTCACAATCCCTAACTCCTCACCGTTTAAACTCTGTCTCTCTCTCTCTCTCTCTCTCTCACACACACACACACACACACACACACACACACACACCAGAGACCCCCACCAACAAAGAGAAGGGGGCAGCAGAGGAGCGAGAGAGGCAAAGAAAGGGAGAAGAAGGAAAATGCACGCTTGACTAATTCTTGTATTCAGAGTCGGTAGTCCTTTCCCCTCCCTCTCCTCTGGCCGTGTGTGTGTGTGTGTGTGTGTGTGTGTGTGTGTGTGTGTGTGAGAACTGGCACACTCTAACCTTGACATTTTAGCATCATGGGGGCGATGAATGAAAATGACCACAATACACTTGGGAGGGAGGGAGTGCTGAGGAGAGACGGGGGGAGACGACGATAAGGGGGTGAGCAAGGTTTAAACGGAGATGGAGTTTCAGAGAGAGAAAGATCTGTTTATTCATACATAGATATATAAATATATATAGTTATGTGTGCGTGTGTATGTGAAGGCAAAAATAGTGTGTGTTTGTGCACAGTTCTGAATGTGTCACTATGTGTGTGTCCGCAGTAAGCAGCAGCAGCAGCAGCAGGGAGGGAATGGGATCTCTGCTCTAAACAGCCTGCCGGTTATTTAAAGGCCTTGGGGCCTGTGCTAGATTGATGTTGTTTTCTTTCAATCAAGGAGCCGTGTGGGACGCGCTCACGCTGCACACTGCTCGCATAAACACTCTTTACTGCTAGAGTAGGGAGGAAGACAGGCCTAGACACTGTGTCTGCATCTGGCTGTCTCCTTCTCCCTGTCCGTCTCCGTCCATGTCTCTCTATCTCTCTGAAGGCCTGATGGGAAGTTTTTACAAACCTATCGTAATGTTCGTGTAGCAAATGAGGTTTGGGCAACTCGTGTGCGCATGTTTTTAATCAAAATGGTCAAGTTCAAAACCCATGTCAGTACTGTAACATATATAAGTCACAGCAGCTGATCTCAATTAATATTATACTCATGTGGAATCATCCGAACGTGAATTCATCCCAGAATTCTCACCACCATGTTGCCACCCAAAGCACATTACCTGAATTTTTGTACCTTTTACTACATCACTATAAAGGAATGAAATGTAAGAAAATAGTTCTTATTCCACTGGCCTATCAAACTCATTTTGTTTGACATACTATACATTTTCGGCTCTTAAATAAAAACTGTTTACTGATATTCTGCAATTTATCTTTTAAAATATAATTTAATTCTGTTGATTATTCTCATTTCTGTTATTCTGTTATTCTCTGTTTCATGCAAAGCAGTTAGAGCTCTTGTTGATTACTTAATTCTTCTGTTTATATGTTTTATTAGAATTTATTACTATGATGTGTAGTCAGAAAAAGTACAACACAGCAAATAAAGTTAAAAGGCCGTTATTTATTCAAAAAATAATCGTAAAATATGTTTTTGTGCCAGTATCAGTTGAGGATATTTGAGGTTAAATCGTGGGTTAAGTTTTGGCCTGTGACAAAAAGAGTATGTTGATTAAGGTATAATTAAAAATTATAGTTTGCACTGATTCAGAAATTTACCTTCAAAAAATTAAATAAAATTTCCTGTGACAAAATGTGTTTTAATTAGTTTATTAAAAAGTAAAAATGTTACTTAGATGTAATAGTAAATATCACGTTTTCTCAAATTAAAACATTAAGTTGCAACGAAGTTTTGTTGATTTTTTTTCTTTTGTTCTTTGTTTGTTTGTTTGTTTGTTTTTAAATAAATCATCTTTTTTACTTTCTGGGAATGTACATTTTTGTCTTTGGTCAAAAAAAAGAATACTTAATATTAATTTAAAATTCAAGGTTTTTATCAAAACCTAAATGTTACTGAAGAAAAACTAATAATTTAGCTGCAACAAATTAGTCTTTTTTTTTTAAGTTGGTCCAAAGTACCATTTTTTCAGCATATGAGGGACAAAAAGGCAGACTGTCAGTACAGCCCAGAGCTGAATAAATGTTATTAAATGTACATACTGCTAATCTAGTTTGGAAGCTCAAAGTAAAGATTGACTTTTATTTTAGAATCAAATCTCAAATCTCTTACTTTCAATGGCCACAAAAAACCTTGTAGAAGTAACTTTTTTCTGTTGGCGATTGATTACAGTGATGTATTTTATGTTTTATTTTATGCAGCCTTGATTCTCAAAGAAAAAATGGGTCGAGCAAATATAACATTTCCACCCACAGATGTAAAATAAAATGCATGCGGCAGTTTTCCCAAGTATGGAAGAATAATACATTGTGAGCTTAACTTCAAGGAGGCCTTTGTTACAATTGAACTCTCTCACCTCAGCCTATATTCATGACATCCAGCGCCCCCATGAGACCACAATGCAGTAACAGTGAAGATAATGTGGAAGATGTACAGATGA
The DNA here is from genome assembly GCF_006386435.1 of Epinephelus moara. Classification (NCBI taxonomy): domain Eukaryota; kingdom Metazoa; phylum Chordata; class Actinopteri; order Perciformes; family Serranidae; genus Epinephelus; species Epinephelus moara. The sequence continues at coordinate 18,827,534 of NC_065527.1, forward strand.
TTTCCTCTTTACATCCAATGACCTACAGAAAGTGGGCTGAGACAAGAATGCACAAAGATACCATGTCTATGACTATGAGAGCTTTGTCTAAAGGTAGAAATCATTCACCAGACTAGACTGTGTCCTCAAGGCTTATGCACAGTAAAAACAATAAAGAGTGAGCTTTTGAAATGTCTTGAGGTCTGTCAGAAATAGACGCTTTAATTTTCCACCAGTAGATATTCTGTGAATACATTGTGAATTATATCTTTAATTTCCCCAGTCTGTCCAAAGTATTCAAAGACAAATTGTACGTATCCAGTCTTCAAGGCAAGAGAGAGGCACAAAATCTCCCTTGTTTTTCCCCTGAGTGAAAGATTCATGCTTGCACTTTTAAAAGATAAAGAATCAATACACTAAACGTCTCACACACACAAATGCTCCAAACCAACCACTCTCTGATATTTTATACCGAAAGACACTGAAGGGACATTCGAGGCAAAACAATAAACATCGGAGAGTCCGGCTCTCTGTGGACTGTGCTCTGACTCATCGCTGTTGAGGAGACAAACAATTTCCGCTCCTGTGGGCAGAGAAGTGTCCAAATCTATGACCTAAATTTCTGCAAGTGTATTTGCACAGAAAGTCTTTGTGAAGCAAACCTTTAAATATATAAAGAGCAATGCACTACGTCTGTTGTATAGGACAGAAAAAGAGAGCTTTACACAGTGTTGGATTAATTCCACTGTGTTTGAAATTGTAAATGAGAAATCCAGCACCATTGGAAAACTCTAAGTGTACTGAAAATAAGGGAAATTCCCCAATGCTCTGTAGTAATTCAAAATATTTGATATTCTGACATTGTGTCTTGAGGCATTTTTGAATTGTTTCATTAGGAGGATATTAAGGCTGATAGAAGTTTGGGAGCATTTTGTTTGATTGACAGCTGTGACCATCAGCTGTGGTGGCTGCTGCTTGCTTACCCCACCCCCCAACTCCCACACCAACCCAAATGTCACCCCACTATCCAGATTTAGATTTTATGACTTCTGTGACTGACACCATGGCAGCAAATGTAGTGTCAACCCAAACTTGTGGGTCACATCTTACACATAACATCCCTGTTTAAAGTGTATATTGACGCTCTCCAAGGATAACCAGGTGTATCCAAATTTGGAGATTTTCAAATGAAGTGATGGATTTCGTGTTACTTTATGGTTTGAGAAAATTGTCAGACTTTGAAAGTGAAATATAAAAAATGTATTCAACCATTTTTTTTATTCACATAACTGTGACAATGTGTACTGTATGTTCAAACTTGGTATTTCATCTTGTGCAAATCCATGTACATTTGGAAATATTTAAAGATCCCCTCCGCATAAAAAATGTGTTTTTCTTATTTTCATTTCTCTCAAAATGTCTGACCTTGACTACACTGGACTTGTATCTGTGCAAAGTTTGCCACTGGAGAGGCATTCAACATTCCTCTACTGAAAGGGTCAATATCTGTGTGCTGCAATAAAATCTGAGATTCAAACATACATGAGGCAAGCTAGACTACAAAGAGCAGAATTTGCACTAGCATAGTGAAAGTTCTGACAGCATACATGGACTCTGCAGTTTTTGGATGTAAACTGGACCCTGGAGCTTACCTCCAATATCTCCCAAAAATCCCATCGCAGTAGATATTGTGTTTCACAAACTCTAACGCTGTCAGCCACGGCCAGTTAGCCTACAAGCTAACAAACAACACAATTAAATATGCTAACTACACTTAACACTCTGATGCGTCTGCTAGTCGTCAACTTCGGTGCAGAACAGACTCCTCATCTGAGTCTGGGTCAGACTGAAGATCAAACGTGTACAGCTGAATCTCTACAACGTTTCCTAATGCTAACCTTAGCCATCTTGAGGTGCAATGCTCTTTCAATGACACGTATATCTGTGGCCACATTGCGTTTGGAGCCTACACAACACGCTCCTTCAAAATGCTGGAGGGATTACATATCTCATCTGGCCTGGGAACGCCTTGGGGTGCCCCAGGAGGAGCTGGAAAGCGTCACTGGGGAGAGGGACGTCTGGGGTGCTTTGCTTGGCCTGCTGCCCTTGCGACCCGGCCCCGGATAAGCAGATGAAAATGGATGGATGGATGGATGGATGGATGGATGGACCTTACCTTTACCCTAACCCTTAACCACCTCTCTTTTAACCTTATACTTCATAGCTTCCTAAATACTAACTTGGCTTTTTCTTCAGGGCTTCAGCCTTTGGGCCAAGGGGGCTGATTGTGGACTGACGTGTGGCTATGATTCAGATTCAGATTCAGATTCAGAATACTTTAATTCTGAATGGTGGATGAGTTATGTAACCAGCTGGCAGGCCACAATGCTGCTTCGGCCACGGCTATACCTCCTCGCTACATACTTTAAAACGTGTTTGGAGAGGGACTTTAAATGTCCTGTAACATGGTTTTAGGTTGACCAATTTTGCCCCTCACCATCCACGTTCACCCCTGAGGGCTGCTGTCCTTCTGCCATGTGTATCTCTAGTTTACTACTAATGGTTAAACTGATGTGTGGTTGGGGACAGAGACTTTAAAAGATCCCACCCAAAGGTTACTGATATAATGTGAGAAGTCAACATACTGCTGAGGACATGGGTATTCCATTATCCTCACCATCTTTTGCATCTCCATGGCGACTACACCAACACACACAGACACACACAAAGTCATTCATAGTCTCTGAAGAGCATAAAAGGAAGTGGGTATAACTCAGTTTACTTGTGAGCTTTCTGTACTTGACTACGCTGCTGAGTCTTGCCCATTGTGATTTCCAGCCAATTAGGTAGCTATGGTGCAGAGGCCAAATGAGACCTGTTACTACTATTAAACAGCTTACCTTTTTACAGACCTGCATGTTATAGTTACTGCCAGTGGAAATCCAGAGGAAATTATTATAGTGGTGGAAAATAACTGGAACAAATTATGGGATGTGTTGGATGAAATGGCTCGGGTGGAAGAAAAAGGTTGGTGAACACACACATACACACACAAACACCTCCGTCACAGCAGTAGTCTCTGTGCCTTTTTCTTTCTCATCGACCAGAGCTATTGATGTACTGAATGTTGGAAGGCTGAGTCAATAAACAAGAAGAAAAGCTTTTTGAGGAGAGAGTGACTGAAAGGAAGAGTGTATCCACATGCAGTCTGTCTCTCTGTGTATGTGTGTACCTGTACATGTGTGTGTGTGCGCATGCATTCATGTGTCTATCTGCACATCTCTCTCCCCAAAGTGGCTTTGTCCGTGCGCTGTCTCTTTGCCTCCACTCACATCTCCTGTCCGCTCGTCTCCCCTCTCCTTTCTCCAGACTCTCAGAGCTGAGTCGTTAATGTTTAATGCTCACTCAGGAAGCAGACGCGCTCGGCAAGGCTCGCATGCACACACACACATACCCCTCCTGCATCCCCCTAGCGACGCCATCCTCATTACCAGCCTGAGATTTGACCTTTCACCCCTGGACCAGATGGCTGATGTTTTCATTCTGGAGGGAGAAGAAATGAACCAGGAGTGGCTCCACATCGCACAGCGTCACAAGGAGGGAAGGAGGACGAGTGTGTTGGAGGATGACGGGGGTGTTTGTCTATCAGCAGGGGGATTAGATGGAACTATTGCTGAATCAGGCAGGGCTATTGTGCATTTATGCTCTTTGTGAAGAAAACTGGGTTCCCAGGAGTGTTTTGGCCTGAAAAAACAGATTGATACTGATGAGAAGAAACTGCTTGTTCACCAGCATGGCAGATTTTCTGACTACCCTGTACACATGTTAAAAAGGACGCATATAACAACATTTTAAGGTGAAATCTTCCTGGATTTGGACTTAACTGCAGGTATAAAAGAACCCTTACACACTCTCGTGTCTACCACCCTGTAGACTGCTGACTCCAGAAACTGTGACAAAGTCCAGATCAGGCTGCAGGTCTTTGCCACTTCACACATCAAAAGATTCCACAAATCACACAGCGTGGACGAGAGGCAACGTCCATATGGGATTGAGGCAAAGCAGGCGGCAATGTGTGAGAGGTGGCATTGTGTGGAAGTATGCGTGTGTGAGAAAGAGATCTGGAGAATGAGTAAAAGCAGCAGAGATTTCACAGGCCTGTGTACGTGCCTGAGCGCATGTTCGTGTATAGCTGCCGATATGCCAATGGCACCCTCCGGTGGTGGTGGGGTCCATATTGGTGCGTGTGTTTGTATATGTGTGTATGGATGTCATGCCATCATGTCATTATTATATGTAAAACTATATGAATTTGTAATGTCTCGATTTGCTGTTGAGGCCTACAAGAGGGACGGTTTCAACGCAATGGAAACAAAGACACCCGCCAAAAATGACAGAAACAAAAAAAAAAAAAGAAAATGGCCGGACAAAGACAATGATGAATAAAACACAAGATAAAATAAACTAATATTCAGACAATGGGTAAAATAAAGGCATCATCTGAAAGACAGTGGCTAGTGGTAGTGGTTGTAGATAGATAGATAGATAGATAGATAGATAGATAGATAGATAGATAGATAGATAGATATGTGTGTCATTGGCAGGGAATTTAATGTTGACAAATTTGGACCAATTGCATCAAGGAAGGAGAACTCTGGCTCAAGTCTTCAAACCATATTTGAAGATAGAAGTCGTATGTTCATACCACTGACCAACAGGAGTGTTTCTTAAAGTGGTGCACCCACTGGTGGACGACAGAATAGCATGTATGACCATTAACAGTCACAGTTTTAAACACGTGGGTAACATTATGAAATGGTTGCAGCTGCACCAAAACTAAATGGTTAGGTTTAGAAGAAACTTGAAATAAGTATGTCTGTCATTAAGGTAGCATAACAAATCAGTCACTTGACAAACTTCGACATGTTATGTTTCATTGTAAAATAAGTTTTGATTGACACAAATGCTGGTCTTGTGGATGAGTCTGGCTTTTGTTTGACTTATGCCCTACCCCAAGCAGACTTTCTCGCTCTTTGTGCTACATCACCTGACCTCTCTTGCTGCTGTAATAATTATTATGGTCACAAAAAGTCATCGCCCAACAAAAAACTATGGGTTGTTAAAAACACCCTAGGGGGTCGTATTTTGGAGGAGGACAGTCACATGTACACATTGGCTAACTTCCTTCACATCAGCAGAGAATAAAAAAAAAACTGAAATGAGAGTCACATAGCACTGCAAGATTTCCAGCTATGCAATTTGACTGTCAAACTGCCAGTGGTGTTATTGATCAGGTGGGTGGAAGCAGGAGGCCAAAATAAAATGATCTCAGACTTTCTGTCATTTACTTGGGGTGGAATGTTGGACACAGCATTGCTTAATGGCCTCAAGGCAGTTGATGACAGCATCTGAACTGCTTGTGTCACAGGTGTTATTAGTACATGTAGCTTGGTGTCATCAGCAAAAAATGTAAATTGTATTTGCAGATAATGTTCCTAAAGGAAACATTTATGTGAAAAAGTAGAGGGTCTAAAATGGAGCCTTGAGGCACACCACATGTTTTTAAGCCACAACAGAGAAGGTTTTACGGTCAAAGTTTAACTACAGTTGAGCAGTATAAGAAATGTTGACCGACGTTTTACATTTAGCTGACGCTTTTGAACAAATAAAGGTACAAAAAGGTACAACACAAGCCAGAGTAGATCAAAAGAGAATCTATTGACAATAAAGCCACAATGTTGTTTTCAAGGCTCCCTGGAACATGAAGTAAGACATAAGTGCAATGAAAATTAGATTTCTTTCAGACAATTTCGTTTAAGGCCCGGTAGTACCAAAGTGGAGCAGTTCCAGCATCACATGTATAGATATTTCTTTTTCTTTTTTCTCTAATGGCAGCAGATGTGTGGTCAGCACCACTTAGCCAAGTCGCCCCCGTAACAAAGGTGACAGTCTTCTCGAAAGCTTCTGCCAGCAACACTGCATATATGTTCACTTGACTGTCCGTCTTCCACAGACTCTCACCATCCTTCTCTACCTCACTTTTTCCTCCTCCTCCCTCTCTCCCTACCATGCACAGACATATACTACACAGCAGGAGCGAAAGACAGAGTGATGGAAACAGACAAAAAAGATTACTTTTCCATTTTGCAACTTGCACTGCGCCTGTATTTCATTTTGTCCACCCGAGTAGACGAGTCAGAGGGCAGGGAGGCCAGAGAGTCTGATGGTGTGTCATGACTCAGTGTGATCCGGAGAAAAGGCTGTAGCTCTGCTTATGTTAAAACACAACCACAATGTCTGCTCAATATGACCTGAATGCTGAGATCACCCGGAGATGCATATGAAGGCAGCATTTGTGTGTGTGCCTTCTTTTCTCTTTAATCAGAGAGTGAGTGGAGCAGAACAGAGCGGAGGGTTGAATCCGGGGCCTTTCTGCCGCTCTGGCTGACTTTAGGTTGGCACTGCTGCCGTCTAAATACCCTCCAATAACCAGCTCCGGATGTTTCTCCATCCTCTACGCAGAGGATGGATTACTGCAAGTATCTTTTCATCTCACTGTAATCTTCTCCTCTCACATTACCACTAGAGGACCACCTGAATTCAGACATATGGAGCTGGATTAAAACCACACACTGCAATGAGTTCTGAGTATAAAGTGACTGTCTGCGGCGCTCCTCATTACACACAAAATCTTATGAGGAGGGGAGAGGGAGAGTTACCGTCTGAGCGCAATGATTAACTTAGCCTCCCTGATTTTTTTTTTTTCCTTTTACGTTTCTTTCTCCTTTATTCATTCAATCTGTCTATCGTTAATTTCCTTTTCTCTCTTCCTCATTTTATCATCCCTCTTGCCCTAATTTCTCCTCGCTCTTTCTTTGTCTTTTTTTTGTCCCTGATTTTGTCTTTCATTGCAGCGCAACAATGTCAGTGAAAACATAATCATTCACTCCTTCACATACACACACTGATACTGGAGCAATGCTTATTCAAAACAAACTCAATCATATGAAAGGATTTAAATTGTAAACCACTCTTTCACCACTCTTCAGTGGACCTTGCACTGCAGGAGTATAAGCTTTGTTGTTCTACAGATATTTTTAAAAATCACGCATTCTTCCAAAAATGGTGATGTATTCTTGCAGTCTTGGTTCTCCTGTCTCTTTTCTCATCTGCCATCTGCCTCCCAGGACCAGAGGAAAAACACCTTCATCTCTGAGTGATTTCTCTTTTGTGTGTTTCATTACTTGCCAAATGCAGTCCAAAAGTCTTCTTCTGCTTTGGACAACAGGGTATGTATGCATGCATGTTGCAATGTCAAATGCTTTGGGTCATGGTCCAGACATATTTAGGTTAAAGTGAAGAAACATGCTTTGTAAGCGTTGTGTCAGCACTCTGAATGTCTGACAAAGCCCTCTGCATCTACACCTACTGGAGTACCTATTGTATAGTATGTGCATTATGTGGGTATGTGCTGACCCCTGCTGGTCATATATGGAGCTACTGCATTGGGAAGGAGAAAAATTACCTAACCTAAAGGCTTTTTTCACAGAAAGCATTTTGACATGTCACAGTGGGAAAACATATGTGTACTGATAAAATGAATGATAGCTGAATTCTATTTAGCTGCTTTGATTACAAGAGCCTTGTATCCTGCATGTTTGCTACTATGACAAGTCAAAATGCCTGCTGTGAGGAAGGCCCTGACTCTCACACAGGCAGCATTTTAAAACCCTGGCTGCACTGACTTTAATAGACTTGTTTGAAAACATGCTTATACTCTTACATGTGTAATTTCATTTTTTAATGATTTTTTAATATGTTTCATTGTCCTCCTCACTGTAAGGCTGAGTCCTAAATGTCACGGAAAGTTGGTCGAAGAAAATGGAGCTGAAAATGTCCAACTGAGTCTACTTCTGTATAGACTTTTTTTTTTTTTAACAGAAATGCATCTAAATGGCTTTAAAAGACCTCTAAACCAGCAGGTGCTCAAAGTCAAAAAGGGGCATATAGAACCTGATTTTAAAACACTGTGGTGTTAGGGCTGTATATTGGCAAGAATCTGACATCAGACATCACAATTACACTGGACAAACCAGATGCAGAATTGAGGAGGGGGAAAGAATGGGGATAGTCATGGCAGGGTAGAGTGAGAGAAAAAAATCTTATAAAGAGGAGCACAATATTTAACTAGCCCCTACTAACAAATGAAGCAGCCTGGGCGCTCTGGTTTGCTGTACTCACAGTGCAGGCCGCAGAGGTGAAGATACTCCCAAATGGCCCGTCCAGAACACCACTGCAGCAGCAAACTCTAACATGGAGCTACAGACATTAAAAAGAACATGGGAGAGATATTACTTTACTGCTACATGTCCCCATGGCAAGATGCAAAACCTGCTTTTTTATTTTCTTAGTCTCTTCTTTCCTCATTGTCTCTTCTCTTCTTTCCTTGTCTCCTCTCCTTTCGTTATTGTCTCATCTTAATTTTGCTTTTCTTCTTTTCTCTTGTCTCTTATCTTAGTTTACTTCTCTTTCTCCTCCTATTGTCTCTTCCTTTCTTTTCTATTTCTGTCTCTTCTTTTTTCTTCTCTTTCATCTTAACATTGCCTATTTTTTTGTAGCTTCTTCCGTCCTGTTTTCTCCTCTTTCACAACAGTAGCTTTCTGCTTTCTTCTCACTGTGGTTGATTGGAACATCCTTCTCAATTGCCAATAAAAGAAGGTCTGACAACCTCTCCTCTTTGCTAGTTTGGTTTTCACCAGCTTTAGTTTTGAGGAGGAATGTTCCACATTTGCTGTGGACACTGGGAATGTGCCATATGTCTTAATCAGCTCAGTCATGTTCGCTACATGTCAGGTCCAGTAATTAATAGTCCAAGACAGAAAAGTAAGAAAAACATCCACATCATACTTTTTGGCCTCATTTGGCAGTGACAGCAGCAGCTGGAGCTGTCTGTGGTTAAACATACCAAACGTGCACGCATGATCATTTCACTTCATCTTGCAACATACATGAAACACCGTACACATCATTTATATCACCCATTTACCGGTTCTTCGACTTCCAACTGTCACACTGTCGTACTGTTGCACTGTCTACATTATTGTACTGTTGGACCGACCGCAACTCTCTCTGCTCACTGCTCCCTGCTACGCGCTTGGCAGCTGGGCACGTCACGGCAACATGTCAGGTGAAGGGTCATGTGACGTCATATGATGAACTGGCTGGCGGCAGGTAATTTATTATGAATTATTAATAATGATAAATGTTCTTGTGAAGGGCCGCAGGAAGGCCTTCTGCACCAACAAAAACTTGGAGGGTCAAGGGGCAAATGGGGCACGTGCATGCTGATCAGTCTGCTTTTGCAAAATGATTTAACACTGAAGTACCTGCTGTCTTACGTATGTACGATGTGTTAGAATTACTGCAGACAATTTAGAGTCATAATGAATGAAGGCTTTGTTTAGTCAAGATGTAATTAGGCCAGCTCCTGATCCTGATATAACTAACACTAACTTTTGATTTGATTTTATTGACTATACATACTGTATATATGTTGATTTGAAGTCATCTTTGACATGATTTCGTTCATGAATGTTGTATTTTTGTTGAGCACATAATTTGATTTTTGGAAATTTAATTAAAGGTCCAGCGTGTAGGATTTAGGGACATCTATTGATGGTCAGAAATGGTCATGTCTATAACTATGTTTTCATTCATTTATAATGACTTGAAAATAAGAATGGTGTTTTTGTTGCCTTATATCTAGGCTACAAAGTGAGTGGGTCTTTGTCCAGGAAGTCCACCATGTTGGTCTACAGTAGCCCAGAGCAAACAAATCAAACACTTTTGTGATAGTCACTGTAGCTCTCCTACATGCTTTGCACATGGTAAAAGTTTCAGTTTTGCATTTTCACCACTAGATGCCACAAAATCCCACACACTGGACCTTTAAAGGCGCTGTATGTAAGAATGTGGCCAAAACAGTTACTGCACTCAAATTCAAAATACTGCCGCCAGTCCTGTCCGCCCCCCCTCCCCTACAGATTCGAGGTTGCTGGACAGCGGCACGCTGGAGACTGATTTGTTTGCCCATGGGCGGCTGCCGTGGCAGGGCCGCGTCGCCGGCTTCTCTGCTGCTAACGCTGCTGCAGGGATACAGCGGAGGAGCCGTCTGCTAATGCTATGTACTGGGACACCGCTAATGCTGCTTGCCGTGCTGCTGTAGCTCAGTCGTAACTGTAACTGATGCTGAGACTCTACTGACTGCGTGACTGGTAGACGGCGGTGGGTGGCGCAACAGGCCAAAACACAAATTCAAAACATAAACATGATTTGCAGACCGTAAAATATTTTTTTAAATGCGAATATTCTGGCTGTACTATTGTTGTCGGTGAGATCAGTATGTTATATGAACATTATTCCTTAGTCTCTGTGACGTATTAGGAGGATTTTACGACTATTTGCTTTAGATTTCTTACATATAGCTCCTTTAATAATACGGTATAAAGCTTTCTCCACATTTAAATGTTGCACCAATGTTCATTCTGTTGGAAAAACGAAACAAACGGAGAATTAGGTTCCACATGACATGCTTTCTTCTGAGTGTTGTTTTCCCAGAGAGTAACAAGGAGATGTCTCTACTTCTGTAGCACAAGGGAAAAAAAACTCTTTGAGTATCCAGAGTATTTAATGGTACTTAGCGTTACCGAGGGGGATATGTGCAATACCTGAAACTGGCCTTGAGTGGGCACCATAAGCTACCTAATCAGCCTGATTTACTGTTCACCATTGATCATATCTGAATATTGATCACATTTACTGTACACAGTGTCATCAGTTATCATCTCTTCATTTCAGACTACTTGTATCACTTCACATACAAAGGTATGTGTGTGCACCTCATAGCCCACTGTTAGATACAGCGACAGTGTAATTCAAATAAGTGTCTGATCAAGCCTTCTGGTTTTTCATACCAGTAAACAACAATAATAACAAACAGATGAAACACAAACTGTGGAAAGTGTAACCATGGTGTTTTGAGTGTTTTTATTTGAAAGTTAAAGAAAAATGATGAGCTCCACATCTGAAACTGTCACAATCATTGATCTTTTCATAGTCATTGTCAACAATTGGACTCTTAAAATACTACCACTTTAAATCGAATCCAGTTGCAGCAGAAAACAATATGAGGCATAATCCAACTTGTGAGACAGAAACTCGAGCTCTGCAGCCATTACTGGAACCAGAACATGGTTATTAATATACCAGAAGTAGAAATACTACAGAGTACTACTACACATAACCACACAGGAAACACTGGTACATTTTTAGTCCTTGGTTTCAGTGAAACTAGCATCTGACGGTGGGTTTCTAACTGGTCAACACATTCCTCTAGTGAGTAAACAAGCAAAGGTTGCAGCTACTGTGTGGCATTACAAACTGCAGCTGTTGTACACAGGCGGCTTCAGGGGCCCAGGAATGTTGTAAAGCAGGATGGCAGTCAGAGGCTGCCTCTTTATCAGGATGACTCAAGGGAAATGATGCACTATTTTTTTTTTATTTTTATTTTTTTTTTGGACCTGCACAACATTTATATGTCATTGTGCCAGTGACATTTAGGCTTTAGTGTCGCTGTGGCACTTTGATGCTCTCTGCTGACACAAGTATTGCTGACTACTGGACTTAACACTTTGAGACTTTGATTTGAATGTTTTGATGCAGATTGTTTATAACTTATGTAAATGGTTGTGCATGTATTAGTCTTAAAAGCTGCATCTGAAACATAAACCCTAAGTTACATCTGGCACAGCTATGTTGTCTGGAATTGAATGTAGTAACACCTGACTTGTCTGACAAGTTGAGCAGGCCTAAGAGATCATATAGATAATAGATAATGAGCTGTTACGTGTATGACATGTTTTTGCTCCTTATAAATAAGAAGTGTTGAAATTAGGCTCAGGTCCTCATATTCTGCAGATCTCACATCAATTTTCTTGTCTTATTTGAACTGCAATGAGCTCCACGTGCATGTTTTAATGATGGAAAAGCAATAATGATATTGTCATGTCTCCTGTCTGTATGTTACTCTGTCTGTCTCAAACCTGTGACATTTCATTACTGGGGACAGATGTTTGTACCAGCCACAACCACACAACATCAGACTGCCCAGGTTTTGGTTGTCATACTCAAATCTAAACTAAAACTATCTGTACATATGATTCATGTGGTGATTACTGCTATTCCGAACTCCAGTTTCCACCATATTCCAGTATAATCAGCTGTTTGGCCTTTTAACTAGAGGCTTTGAAATAGTGTTGAGAAATGCGTCCTCTGGCGCTCCGGAGGACCGGAGTGCGTGGCGATGACTTCAAAGACTGTCGGAATTTTTAGAGCTATTATTAAAGTGTCCTAAACGACCATAAATGTTTAAATAGGAATGGGGAAGTTTAAGTGCTGGTTAGTATTCATTAAAAGCCTGCTTGTCAAATGCAAGCCATTTAAATTACTGTGTTCCACATTTATCAAACGATGCTCAGTTAAACATGGATGATTTGCTTAATTTATCTTCTTTAATGTTCCTCAACTGCCAAAGCTTGATGGGGGAAAGGAAAAACTTGGCCACTAAAAAATAAATAAATAAAATTTGTATGGGATAACGGGGTTACTCATCACACAGTTAAAAAATGGAGGCAATCCTAGAAATGAATTTTAAAAGTTTAATTTCATTGAAATGTTGTATTGAAATGCAATAACCTGACACACCTCCTCCATCGAGAGAACATAAACAGGAAAAAAATCATTCCACTGAGTGCATTTTTGAGCCATATATGACTACGAAAGAAAAATACAAAAACATGTGACAACCGGCCCTGATGAAAAAGTGACAGGCCCAACTGTGATATTTTTTTTTGCACAAAATCATATTTTTTGTTCTATTATAAACTCATTGTGTGAAAGCCTACAAGAGAAACACAGAGGAGCTATATCTACATTTTCACATAAAAAAACCCCAAAAGATTAAAAGCCTTCTGACCTCAGTGTCAAGTTTCTTACATCTGAAATGACCCTGTAGGTGACCCCCGCGGAGCAAGATCTGATGAACATGACAACCAAACCTGTTCTCCCCTATTTCATTTATATAAAGCATTCATGTCATTTTTATCTGTTCCAATATGACCATAGGCTGCAAATAAGCCAGATATCTGGAGGAAGCCTGGGAGAAAAATAAATGTTTGGCAGGTGTTTGTTTGTTTGTGAGAGCAGTTTATTTGGGATGTTGTTTTTTAATTTTTTTTGGAATTTGTTTGTGTTTTTTCTTCCCCACATGTTTTGTTTTGTACATGCAAGACCAGAAATAATAGTGTTTTGTAATCCCAAATGTGCCATATAAATGAGTGCATTTATATAACCAAGCAAGATTGTTATTTTATTTTTAATCAGTGTCTTAATATATGTTTATGTTGTATTAACCCTTTGAAACCTGGTGCATCAACACTTTTCTTGTGCTGCTTTCAGATGCCTTTCGCAAGTATTTCATTTGAATCCTGAGCAAATTTTTTGCAATTTCTTTCACAAACATGGGGGAAAAGGCAATGAGCAACCTGATAAGAAATGTCCCACAAATTGCAAAAAAAATAAATAGATTCAGAAAATTATTTTTTTTTTAATTTAGGGAAAAAACTAGGGGAAAACTAGCCTATATTTTTTTAATTATTATTACTTTTTGAAATTATGCTCTGGATTTTTAAAAATATTTTTTAAGCACTTTTTCAAAGTCTTTTCCTTCCCTTTTTTTGTTTTTTATTTTCACTAATTTTCTTGTTTTTTAAAGCAATCAAGTCAAGTTACATGCGATAGGGCTACTACGAGGTCTTGGTTGAGGATACTGGGGATTACGAGCCGTACATGAAGGCCTCATAGGATCCCTTTTTTTTTTTTTTTTTTTTTTTTTTTTGGGAGGGCTGATGTCATTTCAAAACTTAACTCACACTCCCGAGTCAACGCGGCGACTTGCTCACCTCCTATTCTCCGGTAAACTCGTCTCTTGTGTCTGACGGAGCGCACCTAAAGAAAACTGCGGGAGGTGAAATAAAACCAAAGAAGACTCAAACTTCTCGACCAGACCCGAAGCAGGAGGATCTAACAGCACAAACCCCGGGACCAGAGCCCCTCTTTCTGCGGGCAAAGGCGGCTCAACTTTTTTTTTTCTTTCTTTAAACTGCAACCATATAAAAATGAATCGGAGCTTTAATAAGTCGCAGCCGCTGCGGAATGCGGATTGTAACGCTGTGGAAGTGAAAAGCAAGGTGAGTGTTGAGGCTTTGTTATTTGTAGGGCTCCAAATGGGGATTTGAGCAGAAAATAATGAGTTCACATGGTCGTCCCGTAACGGAGCTGGAGCTGCTCGGACAAACTGTGTGCAACTAACACTAATTCATCCTTTCATTCACAAATCTCATGTCTACTTCATGAACCAGGAGCAGGACGCACCAGAATGTGGATGTTTCTGTAATTTGCACTGATTATCGTCTTCTTACTTCCGACCATGCACATTGTGCTGATTTGGCTCTTTCCCTCTCTGTCACGGAGCTGATGGGAAAAACTGGTTTGACATTAACAATCCCTATTTGTTACAATAAGGAGGTGTTATCTGTTGGGTCGGATGTTTTTGCCACATTAGAAGCTTTCACTGCGGGTTTGCTGCCACATAGTTTCAGCCTACTCATTGTTTTGAGGAGTTGGTGAGAGGCTGACAGTGTAATAGCTGCATAAATTAAGTTAACCAGCAAGTAAATGACCACAGTTATCTGCTCATTTTGGGGCTTATGTAATGCAGACCACCAATTTATACAGCATGTGAGCAGGCTTCACATGCATTACGTTTTCCTTATTTAAAAAAGCATCAGATACATTAAAACATTAGAGCTTTGACACCTCTGATAAGATCTGCTACAACCTATAAACTCAAAAACTTGACATCTGTTTACACAGCATGTGGGCATAGTGAAAATCCTCCCAGATAAACACACGGCACTGTATTCAATCCTGACCACAAAGTGGAACAAACAGTCAGCTATTTATAATTTTGCCACAGCCTCTCAAGGACTTCTTGTAACCAACATTTTTCTCCGGATTCCAGTGAAGTGACGACAATCTTGAGTGGCAGTCATACCTGTGTGTTTGCACATGAGTGTGTACACGCACATACGAAGGACTGGCTCCTGAATCACACACTTGACATGTCAGATTGAGATGGACAAGAGGTGACTCACTCAGGTCTTTTCTTAGGGAGAACACATACTCTGATGGTGGGTGAGAATCTATCCCAGGATGCTCGTACACCATCACTGAGGAGTTGTGGGTTGTTGTGAAGCAGGGTGGGTTTCACAGAAACAGGAGTGGTTGCTTTTAGATTGTTTGTGGGTGGAACTGACAAAAAAAAAAAAAGAAACCCAGGAGCTGCTGGGGCCAGAACAGACAGGTTTAACAGCGTCATCATCACAGCTGACTCACTGTCATACAGCGTCACATGTTTCCCTTTTTGGATCCGGACTCTTATCACGTCACTTTGTTCCTCTGGTTTTGTTATTCAAAAATCTAGAACATTTAGTCGAGTGTCATCTGGCTAAACCTGAATGATAACTCAGAGCATTTGAATGCTTGTAAAAATTCCTTATCATGTAGCGCCACTACTGTGGAGTCTCGTTTTGAATGTGTAAAAGCAGCAAGGGGGAATTTCCTGAACACACAGCATATGTGTTGCAAGCTGAAAAGACATAAATAACAAGGGGTTCATCTCAAGCCACTACCCAGAAATGGTACTTGAAATGTTCAAAATGTGTCCATGGATGGTGTAAAAAAAAACCAAGATAGAAACTTGTACAAACTTTGACTTAGCATTTACAGATATTGTATGACCCGAACGACCGAGAATCTTCACGTAAAACCAAGTAAGAGCTTCCATACAGCCAAACATGATCAGGTAATGCCAGAGATATATGTTTAAGTCCCAAAAACACTTCCCCAAATGATAGTTTAAGTTGAGCATCCACATCCGCTAGTGTGCCAAGGTGTCGTGTTGGTGTGTTTGTCGTCCGTACAGTGCAGTGTGGTGCATGTGATGTGCTGCCCGGTTCCCACTGGTTAGCGTTTGGTTTTCTCAGGGGAAACTGTTCCAGTGATAAGCTTATCAGGGATAACACTGGAGGTGTCTGGCTGCCTGTCGTGGAGCCTTGGCCAGGAGCTGGTTTCACTCACTTAATCTCTTATCAAGGACAGAGAGAGTGCGGAGGGATGTTGGGGGTGGGGTGGGATTTTTTTTTCCCTCACTCCCTTTGCATTTATCTTGACTCAACCAGATTGTCAAGTACTTTTTATTTTAGATAAAAAGTAATCAGGATATTTGCTTGAAGCCTGATCTGTACCTGTAGCACTCAAGATCAATCTCAAGCCCGCTTTTTGAAGGTCTCGGCCTCGCATTTTTACTCAGCCTTGATTCTGTGCAAAGAAGGAGTGTTGAATAAAGATGGACAAGTTCACTTTCTCATAGAAAACAAAGGAAAATTTGCCTCTGCGACACCTTTTGATTATTTATTTCTCATGGTACACTTACGCATACACACATTTATACAGTAGGTGCTATCTGTGGGGGTTTATATGAAACTGTGGATCTTTTTAGATCAATTCTAGGAGTGCCTATGATTTGCATGCTCCACATTTTATTGCATGTGTGTCATTTAGTGCAGGACTCGCACTGGTCTGGTTTTGACTTGGTCACAGCCCCTGAAAGTCTTGTCTTAGGGTGCATTCACACCAGGATAGTCCGGGGGACTCGGCTCAATTGGGCGGGGAATGCCGAAAAATTTCACACCCTCATTTGGTTCGGTTCACTTTCACACTACACTTTATAAAGCGGACCAAACCGCCTGGACAGCGTCACGCAGCTGGTCGTTTGGGGGCGGTATTGCCCGAAACGACCACTGACCAGGAAGAAAAAAAGCACGAGGAAGAAGAAAACCCAGCTCATCGATTGGCCAGGACTGAAAACGGGAATCCATCCCCTTCAGTTATGGACCTTAATATATTGCTGTCGCAGTTTATTTTCACCTTGATGCGACACTGATCCGGTGACCAATTAAATCCGCATGCCGCCATCCTCTCGCTAAACAATTTAAAAACTGCTTCTACCAGTTCGCGCTGTTGGCTTTTTTTTCTACCCAAAATGCATTGCGCTCTACGTCACTTCCTCTCTTTGGTTCACTTCCTCTCTTTGGTTCGCTGGATAGTCCATTTGCATTTCCCCCTGTAAGCAAACCGCACCAGGGTTCACTTACAAGTAAACCGAGACCCCCAGTTTTCAAGCGGACCAGGGTTCGCTTGTTTGGTCCGCACCAGAGTTCAAATGAGCGTTCACACCACTCCAAACAAACCGAACTATCCGTGGAAGCGGACCAGGGTTTTTTTAAAGCGGCCAAATAGCGCCAGTGTGAATGCGTCCTAAGTCTCGATACACTCTGGAACTTGATCTCAGTTTAGGTGGTCTTGACTACAACACTGGCCTGATACAATCCACAATAAGCTGCAGATCATGTTACATATTTATTCATCTGTTTAATGCCAAGATCATGTTGGTGTTTCTCAGGTGAGTTGTCCCCGACTTGCGGAATATTGCGTAAGGACAAATCCAAAAGACGGAAGTAGGGCTGGGCAGTGTATTGATATCAGATCAATATTGTGATATGAGACGAGATATTGTCTCAGATTTTGGGTATTGTGATACAGTAAGTGTTGTCTTTCCCTGGTTTTAAAGGCTGTGTTACACTAAAATGATGTATTTTTTCTGAACTTACCAGACTGTTCTAGCTGTTGTATTGTTTTCTTTTTCCAACTTAGTCATTAGGCCTATATCGACAACACTGATTATTTATTAATCCAATATTATTAATACAATATCGTCAAGGTGTTTGGTCAAAAATATAATATTTGATTTTCTCCACATCCCCTTGCTCTAGACAGAAGTCAGCTATGTTCCCTTTTCTCCAGTGTTTCAGAGTTCAGTGTTTCCAGACGTGTTTCAACCTGTTGACATCACCTCGCCCTGATAGGCTGGGAGGACAGGTGATGTCACGTTTGTAGTGATGTATTCTTAGGTTTAGCTTCGAGGCCCCGTGATTAATCGTCCTGTGTTCAGACTTGTTCATACCACAGGGCCCTGCGTTCTGCTTGTGAAAACAGATTGTTCAGACTGAACACAGAACACGGTGCCAAAAGAACATTCAGGTTCAATGCAATGAACGATTTTACTGATACGCAGAAGTGTAATTATTCGGTAAGTCAAGTGTGACATGTTTAAGTCTTACAGTGTTAATTACAGTTCAGCCATGTGTAGGTTTCAGTTTTCTAAATGTGAAGGACGCCTACTGAGGACTGTCAAACCCGTTAGTCAACTTCTTGTGCCATTTTTTTAATGTAGGTTGAGTTTTATAAGCTGGAATCCAAGTTACGCTTTGAAAATTGGAGTTCACATGTGCCTTTGTTGCCTTCAGTGAATCTGGCAGCAAACTACACAGCCGCCTGGCATCCCCCTCGTCCCATAACATGCCTCCTCTTAAATTCATATGTCATCTTCTAATTACAGAGCTGGTTAATGTATCCCCCGCTCTTCTTCTTCTCCTCCCAGTCAACACTGCTACTCTTTTCTGCTTCTCTGTCAGCAGTTTTCCTTTCCCTCCCTCCTCCTCCTCCTCCTCCTCCTTCTCCTTCTCCATGATCATCATCTCCTCTCCTCTGCTGTCAGCTTCCCTCCGCTGTGAGCTGATGATTACAGTTACAAACTGCACCTTCGTCTACAAATCACCACTGTGATTCAGACTCCAGGGCTGCTGCAGTTGTGTGTTGTTGTGGTTTATGGAGCTTTTGTGCCTTGGTTGTATCTCTGCTCCTCAAGTCCATTCTTGTCTATGAGTCACATGATGACCCCGCAGTGACCCTCAGCCGTGCTCTCATTGGTGGTTCGGCAACCTAGCCGGGAAAGCTGTAGCACAATTGTTCAAGTCTGTGCTCTTGAGCGTTAACGGTGGGTGGGAGGTGGAGCTGCCAGCCACTGTCATTTATATATACTGAGACAGCTGACTCATCCACCTGTATTGTTCTATTGTTCCTTTTTTCCTGCTGTTTTCTTTGTCAAAGTTACATGTGATGTGCAACTGGCATTTGTTTTGTATCTTGGCATGCAGTGTGACACGGAGCTGCAGGGTTTCCAACAGGAAATTGTTAAACTGAGGTGGTTAGCCATCTACATCCTGATGCATCTCATTTTGTTATCAGTTAAGTGTGTGGATGAGGGTCTAAACACACCAAGCCCCCAGGACCAGGAACAGCACCAGGCTTTGAAGCCAAGCTCACATTATGGGCAAACTGTCGTAATACAACTTTGGGGTTCGTCATGTAATGCCATTGGGCAGTTTGTTGACTAGTTGATTAAACGTTGCTACTGTCAGTCGGCTGCACCCAAAATACTAGCTGGTTAAACCAACAAAAATGCCATTCTAGTACTCAGGGAGTTTTCCTAAAGATTTATTTCCCCCAAGAATATTGCTTTCAATAAATGTTATTTGTTAACTTTTATTTATTGAGTTGTTGACATGTTTTAGGGGAAAGTGTCACACATTTAAAATACGATTTGGTCATTGAAAAATGTGATTAATTATTTCCAAGGGCTGCTTTGTGTGTCTGAATGTAATGCTAATTTGGTGTTGGGGCTTTGTGTTGCTTGCATGTCTGTTTGTGCTAACATGCTGTTTGTTGTTGTTGTGTTATTGTGTTGTACTGGTGCTCTGCTGTTGCTTGCTGCTTCGCATGGCTTCTTTTCTATGTTGACGATTTCCAACTGCTGTAGTGCTAAGTCTTTATACTGTCTTTGTCCAGTGAATTGTCCTGTGAATCTTTATCCTTTCATTGGTTTCAAAACATCTTGCCAAAGGACTGCAGTTGAAAATTAGCCAGCTGGCTAACACTGGCACATTTACAGAAATGCTGATTAATGTGCATTGTCCTTATAAATAAATAAGATAAATAAAATTTTAAAAAGTATAATAGACACAATATATTTCAGACAGTGTTTAAACTTATAGATTATATTCTACTCAGTTTTTACTGTTGTCTTACTTGAAGACTGACTACTGGTTTAAGTTTGAACTTTCATTTAAATACGAGTGACATTAGTCCCTACATTGGGTCCAAAAAGACTTTTTTCCCATAGATTTACATTGTGAAAGACACATCTGTAAATCAGGGGATGCATTTATTTGAGCATCTCAACCCCGCAAAATTACTGATGTCACAATCTGGGTTTGATCATTTTAGTGCGATAACATTCAATAATATATGGTATTTACTGTTTCAAACGCACCCCTCTCTTTTCCCCTGGAGTTTATTGTCTCATTACATAAAAGCATGTACATTTTTTATGATGTTAGTAGAGGTGTTTTAGACGAGGTGGCCCACTTCAGTCATAAAACACTGATTTAACAGTCTTTCATATGCAGAGGCTCTTATTTTGAATTCATTTATTTAGGTGCATGTTGTTAAATGTTGCCAATTTGCTATGCTGTCAATAACATTGGCTGTATTTGTCTGCAAATATCAAACTCTTCCTATTTGCTTGTGTGAGTGTAATATGTAAATGTATGTGTATGCTTTGGCTGCTTTGAAACCAGTTTTGAAAAGGATTACCGCTAATTCAGTTAGTGCTTGGAAACAGCTTCCCCTGTTCCATTTTGTACATAAGGTCATGACCGCAGCTGTGACAGAGCTCAGCGGACTTCCACCCTGTTAGTTTAATGTGTGCCAGTCAGATAGTTTAGATAAGTGCAAGAGGTCGGACATCCCGGCTTCCTCTTTCTGTTTGGCAACTGTCCTTTTTAATGACCCTGTCTTTTGATCTTCCCCTCTCTGCAGTATGGGGCAGAATTTCGCCGGTTCTCAGTGGACCGGGTCAAGCCCGGCAAGTTCGAGGAGTTTTACAAGCTCATCCTGCACATTCACCGCATCGCCAATATGGAGGTGATGATAGGCTATGCTGACGTCCACGGTGATTTGCTGCCGATCAACAACGACGACAACTTCTGCAAGGCGGTGTCAACGGCTCATCCACTGCTCAGGATCTTCATACAGAGACAAGGTATGTTGTCTGACAGTCCTTAAGACAGTATGACTTCCTTGTGGCTCTTTCTTTTAATAATTAAAGGGATACTTAACTGATATCCAACCAGCATTGCATTACAACAATGTGGATAGTATGTGTACACGAACTGTGGTAAACGTCTCTTCACTGAACCAGTACCCAGATCTCCCTGCTCCCTTCTCAGCAAAACTCTGCCAGATGATGCATTTTGCATCATGCATAATGTGGCATTTTCGTATTGCCCGCCACTGCAGACACAAAGATTATAGAAGTGGGTCAAGACACTGACCTGCTCCTTTCTCTCTCAAACTCAGACCAAACTGTAATGAAACGGTAAAACTAGGCAGTGCTGATCAAATATAAGCCAAGATTCTGTTACTGTATTGCCTTTTTCTCGCCTAAAATGTTGTCAGAAACAAATTTTAGTGCACTGTTTAGCTGTAATAGCGGGAGTATGTGGACAATGCTATACTATTTCCAGCACAGTGAAAACAAAGGTTGGAAAAAATGACATCAAATCGTAAAACAAGGCAGCGATGATCAAATATAAACCACGATTCTGTTACTATCAATCAGTCAGTGCATTTATTGTCACTGCACAGCCGTACAATGAAATCAGGTGTCTTCAGTGGACACATACAGCAGTTCAGACACGCAGACAGTACAAGTACACTAAAGTATTGCTCGTAGTCGTGAAATATTGCACATATACAAGATATTTCCTTAGATGTTGTTGTACATATCTTTAAGCTTGGTTATTTACCTGCTATTTACATGTTTTAGCTTACTGTTAGGTAGTAATACAAGATCATTTGTCACCACTTGGCCACTATTGTGTCCAACAGCCAAGCTCACATCACGTCACCCATCAGCAGGAGCATTTATTAGTCCGGTGCAGCGCTGTGCATTGTGGTAGTTGTAGGTTTTCAATCTCTTGAGCAACACCAAATGCCACATTCCTTGTTTATGGTTTTCTCTGGTCACGTAGCACCAATTTCAAAAGTATTTGCGTCTTTCTGCTGCATTGACAGCCTTGTTTTATGAGATGACCATCTTCCCAGCAGTGAAATACGTCTGGAAGGAGGAATCAAGCTCACCAGGGTTTTTTCTCCAACATTATAATTATAAACATTGTCTCTTGGAGCTGGTTGATAGTTTAAGTGAACATTGGATGGATATTAGTTTTCAGCTGGTAAACCTATAAAACAATGATCTCTTGCAATAACTGCATCTTGGGCTGCAATTATCGTGCTGACTCGAATCGAGTTTCCCCACATAATATTTCCTCATCCAATTATGCCTCTCTTCCCTCTCTGGGAACTCAAGGCCTTTTTGTTTACTTCATGCAAGGCTTTCTGTGTGTGTGTCTGTGTGTGTGTTTTTGTGTTTCCTGCCCTCTTATTGGCTGGATCGTCTCAGTCTCTGTCTGTCTGCCTGGCTAAGTCCTGTGTCTTATCCAGAGGAAGGGCTCGCAGGCAGATGAAAACACACACACACACATGCACACAGGCCGGTGCCTTGGCAGCCCCATAGAAATCAGGTCATTGAGCAAAGCCTGTATCCCGGCATACCAGACATTACTAAGAGACAAAAGATCTGCATGAAAAGAGAGACTCCTTACTGAGCTCCCTCCATTTGTGTTTGTGTGTGTGTGTGTGCATATGAGTGTGTATTTGTTCAAAGACAACAGCACGGTACCCTGAATGGGAACCAGTCCTCGTCTCTCTCTCTTTCCCTCTCAATCTCGCTCTCATTGATCCCAAGTCTGGAGTGGGCCTTGACTGCCTGCCAGCCAGCCAGCGAGCATACAAATGAATCTATCACCATTCACATCTATTCATACCCTCAATCCTCCCTGGAATGCACCTCGTTCAGTTGTGTAATGAACATGTACACTCCAGGGTATTGTTTTAATTGTCGTCCAGTGGTTCAAATACAAAAGCTGGCTACCGCACGGTGAGTTATCTTGTTGCATATTTCCAGTAAGAAATGAGGTTTGGATATTGAAGAGGCCCCACCTGACGTTTTCATTGTGTGATTCACTGTCTTGAGAGCTCAGACGGCTGCAGCTGAATGAACTCTGTACAATAACTGATATGACATCAGCCAAAGATATCAAATGTAGAAATTAAAATGTGGAATTAACTAGGTTTTTATTGTTGGGTAACTTTTTTTCATTGTCTGGGAACTTTTGACGCACAAATTAATATGTGTGTCTTTAGTTGGCATCTCTCAGTGCAAAGACAGCATGCCTATAAGTTACCTTTCTCTTATTTCTCTTCTTTTTGTTTATAAGGGAATATGTAACATTTATTATATGGTAACCTTATCTTTGCACTCTTAAGGTACTTAAGGTAGCATGCAAAGTTTCCACAAGAGAATTGTCTAGCAGGGGCGATAAGGCGGCAAGACTGTGATGCATCTTGTGATCAATTGTCTAAGTACTTGATGGCCTTGCCGATTAGATATGTGCTGTGTGCGATATTCAGAGCATTAATACAGCAATAAACAACCATTTGCTATGTAAAGATACAGTAGAGTAATGGCGTCCTGAGCAAAGAATGAAGTCACGCTACCTCTGTGTGTGTTGTAATCTCAGCTTCTCTGTTCATTGTTGTGGTAGTAGACGGCCCGTCCGTGCAAGCACATTATTGCATGCAAGTGTGTGTGTGTGTATTTGGCTGGCTAGCTAATCACCTCTGCACTGCGCTCATATGGCGGTCACTGCTGATATCAGGAGGGCATAGCAGCGGAAGCGTAACGTCCACCCTCCAGTTCCCCCCAGGTTAAGTCCATTAGTTCTGTCAGTACTTTTGTCATTGTTGCGTTGTTTGTGCTCTTGTTAGTTCCTTTAAGTGATTTAAAATAATGTCATAATAGATTCCTGAGCCCCATAGTTTGTGTTTTGGTGGTTCACACCCGTACATGCAAGGATTCTGCCCCTGCCTTTTTTCTGTGAGATGTCACCCATATCCGTCTTATACATTCAGCGTGGTTGTCCCTGTTCCATGAGATGGGTCTTTACCTGTGTCACATCCCTTTTATGTCCTGCGTTCCCTTTATGCCACTTTCTGGAATACAAAAATGCCTCAAAGCACCAGAGGAACTGACACTTCTACAATGGGATCTATGTAGTGTTGTAGTCAGCGGTGTGGTGGAAGGTATACACAGGTATATGGAGTATGCCCACCTTTTTTTCTGGCCGTTTACCATGTACCCACATGTCAACCAAAAAGCCTTTGGAATATACTGTATAATAGATAGGATACATAGGAATGTATAGTAGAGTATACCCTCTATCCATCCAGCTGCCACCACACCACTGGTTGTAGTAGTTCAGTGGTGTTCATTATGTCTTTAGTTTCTGATAATGACTTTAGTTGTTCCTTTATCTCAGACATGTTGAGATGTTACATACCTTGACATGTTTCGGTGGAAACTTCCGCCTTCCTCAGAAGTGTCACTTGGTGGTGGTTGTGACGCATCTTTATCAGCTGATCTGTCAATCAGCCGATATTAGGGAGGCGTGACCGTCCTGTCAAAAAGTTTCCGCCGAAACATGTCAAGGTATGTGACATCCTAACATGTCTGAGATAAAGAACAGCTAAAGTCATTACTGGTTGTAGTATTGTTGTTTTTGTTGTGGTGTAAACACACTGCTGACATGGTGATGTGGTTTAGGTGAATGTGCACTGTTGTGACTGATGCTGAGGCAGTCTGAGCTGTGCACTGTTGTGACTGATGCTGAGGCAGTCTGAGCATCTCCAGCCTCACTGCAGTCTATTGTTCGTCGCCAGACAAAGAGGTGTGTGTTTTACTGTGAGTACCTCATGTCTCAGAAGAGCTGACCCGCACCCAGTATGCTACATACACGAGAAAGTGTGTGTGTGTGTGTGATAATGACTGTATCAGTCAGTGCCAGCCTGTTAGTACAGGTCATTAGTGGTGTCACCGTGTGTCTTCACTGTCTCGGTCAGCAGACCACCCCAGATGAAAGAAAAGACTTCACACACATATAAAGACACTGTGACTCATTCCTCAGCCACAGAAGGGACATTTTGTGTAGTAACTTAAACTGGACTGCTCTTTGACATGCATATGAGCGTGAAGGGGGGAAAAAAAACTTTTAATTGGGCCGCTCCCCTGACAGCTCAGCCCATAAAGTTTATATGTCTCTTTCTATTTGCACTGAAAAGCAAAAAAAGTCACCTCACAGTAAATTTGAAAAGTTGTTACAATGATTAAAACTTGCCTTTTTTCAAAGATGTCACATAGAACAGGATGTGAAACCCCCCAAGTTCATGGATACATTGTACAAAAAGGCTTTTATAAGAGTTAAAGATGAAACACACTGAGAGATGAGAGGGGAAAAGGGGGGATTTAAAAGGAAAACTAGGAGAGGAGGGGTCTGCAAATTTGAATCAGAGAAAGCTGGAAAGGAAGAAAGAAAATTTACTAACCTTACATCCTTTGTATTTCATTTTCTCAGTAGGATCAGACAAGCAGCACGTTTCTGTGACTGGCTGCGTGTGTGTACATTTGTCCACATAACAATAGGTATTATAACACGTCTCTTTCATCTACCTGACACCCCCCTTCTGGGCTTAGATTGCCATTGTTGGTGAGATCACTGGAGCACGTGCGGCAGTTGTGTGGCGACACAGCAATAATCCAGCCGATGATACCTGTTACTCCCTGTGGGGGATGATGGCGGCTTGTTTAATGATGACTTCACCTGCAGAACAGAGGCTCGCACTTTGTGGTTAATTCCCAACAACATACAATATCCTGTGGGTGTAGACGATTGCACATGCTTGTCTTCAGTCAGAGCAAGAGGAAATTAAAGGATAACACCCTTTTCAACCAGGAAGTGCACTGATACTTAAAACACAAGCGACTTCTATCCACATACTTTGGACGTGCCTCTCTCTGCATAACTTTTGATTGGAAATATTTAGTTAGTTGTCTCTGTCAAACTATCTGCAGTTACTGCCTTATTTGGAGTCATCTGCAATATCATATTATATTTTGTGTAGACCTCTGGTTCTTGCCAAGTGCAAATCGCCTGCTCCACCGACCCATCACTCTCAGATTAGAGACATCTTCCACACAATTAGGTGTACGCTGAGAAGATCCATCGCTAGTTTCAAGAGGACATGGGTACCTTTTTTGCATATGCTAATGAACTGAATTTCACTACAATCCCAGACAAACAAACATAGTCCCTAACTAATCAAGTAAAATGATTCATTTCGTGTTTTATTGTTGCAGAGTAAAACACACATTTAGGGCCTGTTTATATGGTTCTGTATATTTCTGAAAATGGGTATTTATCTATCTGTGTTTGCACCTGTCGTTTACACGTAACTGGCGTTTTTCCCAACGAAAACAGAGATTTTCAAAAACGGCTTCCAAACTGAAAGTTTTTGAAAATATCTGTTTCTATGGAGACGTGTAAACAGGATAAACAGAGATTTTGGAAAACGATGACATTGCAGCCCAGTTCACACATGCCCATTAGGCGCCCGGGAACATCAACAACAATGGCAGATATATGCCGGGTTGTTTACGTTTTGTTAGCACTTTTGGGACTACTTACGAGCTTTCAAATGAACCTAACACTGCTGCATCAACATCACTGCTACATCGGCGCACAAAGACGTCTGCCGTGCCCAATATTAGTAAGTGCATAGCAGCTAACTATGCTACATAAGGTTAAAATGTAGTTTATCATTGTTTTTATCACTAGCGCAGATAGGGAAACAAATCACTGTGCATGCGCAGGACGTTATTCTATGGTGTTTGACATATGGTGTATCGCCACCTACTGGCCTGGCATGCTAATTGCAGCAAAAAGCTGCCGTTTTTGTGTTTTCGTGTAAACAGGGATATCATTTTCACAATTGATCTGTAAACCCAGAATTTTTTTTATACGGGATAAATAAAAATCCATTTTTATTTGTATCGGTATCCGTGTAAACAAGGCCTTAGATGTTAACTTCTACAGTTGCCCTGTTACTACATGATTTCTTAGTTCTCACAGGTGACCGATTCAGTTCGTATTTACGTTCTCGTAAAGTGTTCTGTGTCTTTTCTTTGATCTTCTGTTTTATAATGATTTACAGCCTTATTTGAAACTCGGTAGAAATCCAATAAATTAAGTTAAAAAAAATAAAACATGGGTAGAGTTGCTCGAAAAAAGGACAGAGGTATTGTTGTAGTCTTAAAGTAAAAGCTTGAGATTGAAACGGCCACAATGCCTCTCTACATTTTGGAGTAACTCACTTTTATTTTTAAGAAATCTGTTGCTTTGTCTTGCCATTACTCCTAGTTGTGTCTGTACACAGTTGTAAATGGAGATTCTTTCTCACATCTTCCACTGAATTAAAAGTTGCCCAATTTAGATAAATTAGAAATGTCCATTGGTACTGTGATTAATTGAGTGATATCCTCTTATGAGATAATCCTCTAAAGAACTCTTATTGGCAGCTACTCAGCAAGTCTTACTTTGTCAGCAATGCAAAGCTATTAGTAGGTGTATTGAGCTCAGTTTGGATCTGTTTCACATCAGCATGGTGCACTCCATTAGATGCAAATTGATAAAATGTTTAAAAATAGAAAATGCCTCTTATCTGGTTGAACACGCAGCAGAAAGGAGCCTTTATATTAAGCCGTTTACATAATAACTTAAATCCCAGGGAGCCAGTCTGTTTGTAATGTAATGATTAACACAAATAATAGATGGAGCGAAAACTTATCTTCGACTTGGATTTGTCCCAGTGCTCCCATTAGTAGTAAAATAAAGATTAGTCCAGTTTAATGCTGCATTACATCTGCAGCCTCTACTGTTTTAATTTCAAGCTTTACACAAGGTGACCTTAGGAGCCGACGGTGTCAAAACCTGTGGTGAAAAATATCAGTTTGTAGACAGAGGGGGAGGGTAGTCACCTCACAGGGGGGAGTTTTGCACCGGGACACTTCTACATCTCTCATGAAGGCACAATCAGGAGGGGGCGAGGAAGTGATGAGAAGAAATGGGACGCATCAAAAGATCTGCGAGCAAAGGGGAGTGAGCGAACCAGCTCTGTATGTGGAGGTGGACTCCTCGTCTGGTTGAATGTGTGGGTGTGTGTGATTGTAGTGGTTTAGTCATGTGTGGTCAACTGATGATTGATGTGAGAGCGGGGTCACATGTACATTTCTGCACTTTTAATTGCTGTGTGAGTTTCTACGTGTTCATCCAGAGAGAAATGATAGGATATTCTAACTCATGCACCCTTATATTGACTCAGCTTTTAGCTTCCTGTTTAGTGCATTTGGTTTCTGGACATTGTGATCAGAGGCACATGTTGAAGTTATTCAGATAGGTAGTCTGACGTTTTGTCAAAGGTTTATAGTGTTTATCGAGGGAAACTACTGGAAGAGTACTAACTGTTCATTCATACTCTGCCTCTTGTGCAAAATGATGCAAATTAGGATATAGATAAGAGAGAGGGAACACTGCCTACATAGTTATTTAGGCAAGATAACTCGGACAGGAAACCAGCCACTGACTTTAGAATTTCCACATTTCACCAGCAACTTTTACTGATAAAAGATTAAAGACATACTGTAAACGATCCCTCTTAGTGGTGAAAACATTAGAATATATCTAATCTGTTCCCACAAATCTATTTCTGGAGTGTGGCCGTGAGTGAATGCTGTTAATGCGCTAAAAGGCTTTTAGAGCTGGCACGGTCTGACACAATCTTAGCAGGCGTTGGTGTAGCTACTAATTTCCCACACTACTGTACTGTAATGACTGTAGTAATCTTGATAATAGTCTTTTATGATTCTGTGCACAGTGGAGCACAAGCAGGGTTCAAGTAAGGACATGGGTATTAAAGGTCCAGTGTGTAGGATTTAGGGGGATATATTGGCAGAAATGGATTATGAAAGTATGTTTTTTTAGTCTATAATCACCTGAAAATAAGAATTGTCGTGTTTTCGGTACCTTAGAGTGAGACGTTTATATGTACATAGGGAGCACGGCTGACTCTAAATGGGAGTATTATTGGAATTAGTTAGCCATGTAAACAGCTCAGTAGGGCAAAACCCAAAATATTATGTGCATGTAAAATTACTCACTGATTTGTAACCTTTAACTTCTTTATTCAGTGTTTTTACCCGTTTTAATCGCCTAGTCTGTTTGTTTTGGAGAGGAGGAGACCTCTGCAGATGATTCAGCTCCCAGTAAAAACCTCCTGCATGATGAATACTGAAGAAATCCCAACCTAGATGCTAGATGCCACTAAATACCCCTAAATCTTACACACTGCCCCTTTAAAGTCAATTTGTATTTTACCTGTAATTACACTAATGGTCGACAAGAAAATTATCCTGATCCAAGCAAAACACAGGCCTGCTTATGAAAGCTCAATTTTGGGGGGGAAAATGGAGTTGTTTTTGTAGACAGTGCCAGTGGCCTGCACACAGACTAAACTTTCAACAAAGAGAAGACACCCCTGTTTGTCAAAGGGCTAAAAGTTTAAATAAATAGAGCAGAAGAGGTAGGCCAAGGTCGTGTCTGTGTGGTTTCGTATCTAACATGCTGAGTACAGGGGGTTTTCAGCCCCGGCAAACCGACCGCTCTCCACACCTGTGAAAACTAGAGGGCCGGGTATTAACATCTGCCAAACTAAAGAGAGATGTGGCACCACAGCACAAATAGAAAAAAACGCCAGAGTAAAACAGCAGCTACGGCAGTAAAAGCTGACATCCAGACCAGCGCTGTTTCGCAACAGCTTGGATCGCACAGTTGCTTGGAGATCAAATAAATGCTGCCGTTATTGTATTTCTACGGCTGCCCCGACTGTCTGCACTTTGCCGACTTCCCACACTTGGCTGTCTCTCTTTTTCTTTGTGCCTCAGTGAGATCAGAAATGTGTTGTTAACAGAACAAAGCTCGGCAGGCTGAGAAAAGAAAGGTGTCATTTACACCGATAACTGTTGTGGAAGAGTTGAATGCAGCTTGAGCAAAAAAATTCTAATATGTTTTAGTGTATTTGTCACTCGTCACTGGAGTACTTGAATATGGAAACTACTTAAAATGCCCATTTCTGATATAGAGATATGGATGATGGGTAGAACCTTGGCCTAAACCAGACCTGACCTGAGCTTTCTAACTATGGAGTCACGCTGGAGCTCTGGTCAATCATCAGCCGCACTCAACACACTTTTTTTCCAGGGTTTTGCATAGAATGTGGTTCCTAATGATCAAAGAGATAACATAAGGCCGAATAACTAGTCTGTGAAACAGACACTCTGCTGTCATGGTCAGAGTTTAATGCCTGAAATGGTTTACAATCCAAATGTTGAAATGGAGAGGATGTTTAATGGGCTTGTGTTTGTGTCTGGTTTCTCTTATTTCCTCTTATAAAAGAATATGATTGCAAGCAGACATCTAATTTCTTCAATCTTGGTTTTGAACTTTTGAAGCTTGAATTCTTAAACCTTTATTTTCAGACGCTCTTTGTTTTAAAGGAGCTGTGTGTAGGATTTAGTGGTGTCTAGCCATGACGACTGCAGATTGCAACCAGGTGAAAGTTCTCCCATGTGCCAAGCGTGAACTCCCGGTTAGGATTCCTTTAAAGTTCATTGTTCACAAGGTTTTTACCGTGAGCTGAATTATCAGCAGAGGTCTCTTCCTCATCAAATCAAACAGAAAAATACTGGATAAAGCGCTAAAAAGTGAGTGGACGATCGGCTGTTGCTGAGTGAATGTGACCTATCGCAGAATCACTGAATTTTATAATGGCACTGCACAGAAACTGGATTGGTTGCATCACAGCCTGACACCTGATGTGCCTGATAAGGTCAGTATCGGCGCCAATACCTATCCAGTGTATCAGATAAGTGCATCTGTAATTCTTATTACATTCTTATTCTTATACATTACATATATGTGATGTAAAATGCCTCCTTATACATCCATAAAGCAGCTGTTATACATTAAGAGCCACAGTCTCTGTTGAGTTGCTCTCAGTCTGTGTGCTGTTGTAGTGGCCGAGTGCAGGGACATTGTCAGCACATCTGGCCACTCTCACACCATCGCCAAGGGGCTTCTGAGAACACGTGGTGCATGTGTGTGTATGTGTGTGTTGTGTACTCTTGTCCACATGCCCTGTTCACTAGATGGGATTGTGTGGCAGATGTGTCAACATGCCAGTGCTCAGTCATGGTAGCTGTAGGTTAAAGCTTTGACCCCACAGCATTTGATCCATGTATACAAGAGGAAGAGCCACCTCAGTAATTAGTGTTTGCTCTTTATCCCAGTCAGACCTCCCAAAGCTGATTTAGTCCTCTGACACTGGAACAGAATAGCTCTCTTGTTTAGTATACATGGTTCAGAATTTATTCATGCCAACGTGCAGCTTTTTCTGTTTTGTCTTCTGTGCGTATTTCAGTGGATTATAAACCTGCATGCCAGCCACGTAATCAAATACCACGATGGGCAGAAAGCATCCTTTTCCTCATTCCAGCAGAACTATTTTGGCCATGTAAAGGCCCTGCCTTGTTGCATTGCCTCAGTGTGCTCTCTTTGCACAACATCAAAGTCATTAAGAGTGAGTCTGAGTGCGGTCTGTTATGTTGAGGCTGCCACTACCTCCAGTCTTTGTGCTCGGTACCAGCGAGCAGCCTCAGGCTGTGCGACGATGAAGCTGGCTGAGTGAAAGGGATCACTATGAAACAACAGGCCCTACTCACTGCCTACTGCTCCTTGAAGCAGAAGAAGACAGCAGCTGTCAGATGGAGCTCATCTTTTATTTATTTTTTTTGTTTTATTTGTTACATCTCCACCCTGCTATGCTCTCCCTCTTTCTGAGCAGAGTGGTGAAAGTGTGCAGTTCCTGTCAGATAGGATGCCAGCAGAACAGTGCAACTCCTCCGTCTGATCATCTTGGTCCACATTCAAGAATGCTGTTTTAGGTAGCTGCTTGGACCGATCCTCATTCTTTTCACATTAGAGCTCAGGCATGACTCAATTGTCGAGGGCAAAGGGGGAGAAAACCACGGCAGACAGTGGGGAGTCAGCCTGACAGTAAGAAAGACAGACAGGCAGGGAGTAGGAAGGAAGGAGGGAGGACTGGGCAGGTTGAGTCCACCTCCATCCTGCGGTCTGGCTGTTATCCTCCTGTTGCAACCTGAGCCAACAGAAATCAGGAATTTTCTGGAGAAGAGGGGAAGCCCGTGCAGGCAGAGGTGGTACAGGCAAATGTCATGTACCGTGTGAGACAAAAAGCCTTTTATTAGAGCTTTGTGTAAGCTTCACGCAGATACTTTGATGACACATCTGGGTCACATTCAGAGGGCAGCAGCAAGGGAAAATCCACTGCCTTTGAAAACATCTCAGGCAAGTGAGGTGTTCAAGGCCTCGTCAGTGTTGGAATTTTTTTCCCGGTTGCTGTGTGCACGTGCGTGTGTCACAGTGCATCTCTGCGCCATATCAAATAAATCCCTGTCTCCATACTGGGAAAGTTTCAGTGCCATAAAACCTTCTAGGTGGTGTGTGTGGGCCTCTCAATAAAACCTGTGTGTGGCCTTTTCTCTGCATGTCTTCAGACAATGCCAGCCATAGTTAAAGTGCGATGGAGACGCCTGGTGCCTGCCAGGAGCAGGACAGAGAAGCAGCAGCCATGTCCGACGGGGAGCTGCCTCCCTTTGTGCCTCTGACTGGAGACCAGCTTGGATGTTGCTGTAAACCATGTCAGCTGGCACAATAAGGAACAAACACAAATCCACACCCATGCTAAACATGCAGCCAGATGCAAGCATGCACACACACACACACACACACACACACACTCGGCCCCATTACATCTAATTTGCGCTTGTATAGTGTGTTTGTGAACTGAGTCATTTTATTTGCACCACATAAGTCTTTTGCTTTAAAGCAGAAGATGCACACAGGATTGCTTTCTTACTACCACATGCACATGTTCATATGCATCACAAATCCCATTTGAGGCACATCTTCGGCCCTGCTCTCTGTTGTTGTGGCGTGGGAGGGGGAGGTCCTGTGTTTTAATTAAACTTGTAAGGGCTGTTATGTTTGGCAGAACTATATTGGTGTTTGTGTTTCCTAAGTCCCTGCTTTCATTTTGGTTTACGACCTCGCTTTGAACTGCGTCCCCGCTCCCCCACAATGAAGTTTCCAGACACTGTGGGACAGGAGTGTCTGTGTCGGAGCCTCCTGTCATGTGTTTGTCACGTTTGATGAACATTTTATAGGGTTATTTTTACATTTTTTTAGAGTCCACAATGTTCCCTTTATGGTTTTGCGTGGTCACAAATTGTTCAAAGAAAAAAAATTTGAGTACATAGAAAATTGATACTACTAACAAAACCGCTCAAATGTTTGACATGCAAATTTCCTGAAGGATGCGGTTTATTTGCAGCTCTGCATATTGGTAAAAATGAAGTATACACACAGCTGCACTCAATTCAGGAACACTATCACACCTCGACAGACTTTCTGTTATGACTACTCCGGTTCTCAAAAACTCAGTGGCTCAGTTGAAATTGACCTCATCCTGCATCTAAATAAGCTCAGAGAGACGCAAGGCTTTTGGAAATTGCATGCTGGATGTGATGAATATAGCCGGTCCTTCAGGGACAAACAAACAACTTCCTAAGCCACCGTCACCACCAGGCCACTCCTCCGCAGCATGAACCTTCAAAGAGAGAAAAACAAGCTTGAAATACTTCCATGCCTTATTTCGTTCCCTCAGTGTATGGCTTGAAAGTGGAATGAGATCCTGTGACATGTGCGACTGAATTTCCAACTGTGAATCGTTTTTTTGTTCTTTGTTTGTATTGTTGTTTGTATGTTGTCACAAGCATAAGGGGCAGGGTTTGTTTGGGGACTTCCTTTATTTCAACTTGATAGAATAAACCGGTTATTCTAGAGCATCTGCTTATCTATGCAGAAGGATTTTACTTTATTTGGAGCTGTTATATGGAATTTTTCAATAGATGCCTATCATTACTATTTAATTGTAAAACAGATAGCTTTAAAAATTATTATTTTTTAAAAAGGGTTCATTTATGCTCATTGTTGAATAATGTATATGGACACAGACAGAGCCCCGTCTGTACTTTGCATTCATTTCATCCATATTTGTCCCATTTTCCGAACATTTTAAAAATTGCAAAACTGAAAAAAAAAAACAGTAACATAGCGAAAGGAACTGTACATTCACATAGTGAATAGATCAAAAATTTTGATAGAAATCGAAAGAGTCATAATTGACCTCACTCACATTTGAGGTGTCCTGTCGACAGTTCTACAGATGTCTCTTTTATAATGGTGGTCTATGGGGGAAATGCTTTTTGGGCCGCAGGGGTGTTTTTTCACTGCAGTACCGCGAGTGGCCACTGGGAAAATTGTCTGCAAGGCTAAGCGGCTCTCCTGGGGGCCTGATGCCAACATAAAAGACGCAATGAAGCATATGGGAAGTGAGGTGTACAGCATTTCAGATGAACATATCTATTTTCATACGTAAAGGGAGTATAAATGAGCCTTAAGACTACTTAAGACTGCCTGTTAGCCGAGCTTAGCAAGAATTTGCAGCTAGGGAAGAGCTAGCTAGCTTGATTTGTTTTTTGTACGCATAAACACACAAGATATAGCATGTTAATTAGTGAGCTTTATAGGTGCTGATAGGTGGATTTTGTTATGTGCGAACAGAGCAAGGCTAGTTTTCCACAGCATTTAAAGGCTTCATGCTGAGCTAAGCTAACTGTCTCTTGGCCCTAGCTCTATGTTAAGCACACAGATATGAGAGTGGTATCAATCTTCCCAGTCTAATGTTGTATAGAGAAATGAATCATAGAAAATATCAGCATCAGTGGCTGCTGATATTCTGTTGGAGTGGTTGAACCTAATTCTGGGAACTACAAGATGTCATCAGCTTCTTCACATGACAGTCTGAGGGTTCAGCTAACACATTTAAACAGGAAATGCCTCCTTTAATGCATTATAAATCACAGGTAAATGATGTATAACAACGTAAGGATGGATTTCCTTTCAAACAGGACAGAGACGATACAGAGAGTGGTCGAGTAAGAGTACGCAGTGGAAAATTCCCAGGCCAAGTTTAGAACCGAGCCATGAGCAAAGTGAGGGAAGAGGGTGAAGATTTGGGGTTAGAGGGAGCGGGGGATATGGACGCTGGGTGGATGTTAGTGGGTTTTTGAGGGAGGAGTTGCTGGTTTTGTGCAGAGACGGCTCGCTGCGAGGCTGCTCACTGCAGTTCCTCCTTAATTACAGCTCTACTGGAGGACAAGGCCAGGCATGCTCTGTGTGTAGCACTGGAGCACACACACAAATTCACACGTACAAATGGGATGAACACAAGTGCAAGCCTGAGCAAAGGATTTGCGTCCTTTGAGGAAATCCGAGTTTATCTCACATTATCAAAGCATGGGGGTTGGCTTGAAAAGAGTGTGTAGTCAGTGACGCATGTGCTGTATTATCAAATTGGTCTTCTCTCCTATCTGGTTTGATCTGTTGTGCAAGGACTCACTGTCTCAGCCTGGGATACAGTTTGAAATCTTCTTATAAGTTTTGGATCTGTTTTACTTTAAGTGAACAGTGTGCAAGATTTAGGGGGATTTAGTGGCATCTAGTGGTGAGGATTACAGATTGCAACCGGCTGAAACTCCTCCCAGTCAGAAGTTTTTTATTTGGAGCCGTATTATCCACAAAGGTCTCTTCCTCTCCAAAACAAACAAACAAACCAGGTGATTCAAACAGCTTAAAACGCTGAATAAAGCAGTTTAACATTACAAATCAGTGTTTGTCCAATGCTGTTTGGCATGTCAGAGACAGGCAACTAGCCCAGCACCTGTTAATTTGTGCTCACCTTTTTTCTCTGATTACATAAGATCCAGACATTCAGGAGGTTGTTATCAGGAGCTGAATTATCTGCAGAGATCTCTTCCTCTCCAAAACAAACAGACCTGGTGATGTTAAACTAGTAAAACACTGAATAAAGCAGTTTTATGTAAAAAAATTTAAAAAAAAATGCGTGAAATGTGAACATTCAAATGGCCCTATCTGGAACCCATATTTGGTTTGTCCATTTTGGACTACTGTAGAAACATGGCAGTGTAACAAAGAAAACTTACTTATTATATAATATTTAATTTCTGCCAATATATCAACCCAAATCTTTCACACTGGACCTTGAAAGATCATTAAACGGTTCATTTGAATTCTCTTCTAATCAACAAGAAATACATCTACTTCAGGTTCTGGCCTGAGAGACAAAATAAAGCTTCCTGGCCTAAGCAAGCTGAGCCATGAGAAGTGCATGGTAGCTAGCATCAACATCAGCCTAGCATTGCCTCTGCAAAGGGTTATTTTGGGAGTCCATAATTACAAAGGAGGGACTGACTTTGCTTCTCGACAGCTCACCCGCAGCAAACACACACACACACACACACCACTGGCAAGGTTGACTTCAGAGCCACCCAGCTTTACTTTAGGTGAACTGTGTCTTCACTACAATAACATGCTAACTGCTGGTAGCTTGTCTGTTAATTAATAAACAATAATTTAAGGATCTCAACCTGCACACTGCTGCTGATCCACATGGCAGGCGCATATGCTACATGCACTGTACATTGCAAACACACACACGTCTCCTCCATTGACGTGAAACCAATCAGATGTGCTCGACCTCATAGCATGTGATGTTATTTATTTTCCCCATTTGGTGACCCTGGTCAGAAGTTCACAGCCCCTGAAGCAAAACCATCCAGAACTAAATCCACTCAACATGAAAGCCTGTGCAAACATGGCTGCATGGGCTGCGTACAAGTGCACTGTATGAACTCTTGTGTCATTTGGCCTGTGTGGACACTAGTGTGCCTGTCGGAGTCGAGGTCCATGTTTTTTACATTTTTGTGTTTCTTGGTTTTTGGTCAGTGGGACCTCTGGATCCCTAAATGTGGGAGAATAATTATAGGCCATATGTGCACAAAGCACATGTGTGTAGCATTCACTAACATGATTATATGCAATACTGCATGTTCATACTGGACACACAATCGTGCCTCCAGTATAGAAAGGCATGTTTATGCATCACATGCTGAAGATATTGCATTGTGTTTTTCCTAGAAATAGTCTGATCCGGTCTGCTGAGAGGGAGTTGGCTGTTTCTTTAGGATTGTTTACTCCTCTGGTATCCCCCTGTGGCCAAGCCACACTGTTGAAATAGGAAGCCATTTTGTTGTTGTTGTTGTTTGTAAAGGAAGAAAGTGGGCTGTGTTTTAGAGTTATTTATCACTTAATCTGATGGCAGTTGGCATTGGAAATGATTTTAGTCATTGCTTGATTGCCTCTAAAGGATGGTGGTAATTTTTAATTGTAAGTTAATTTCCTGTTGGGTTTTTTTTCACATATGCATTATAGCACATTTGATTTGTGTGGACTTGTGCAACTGTATCGGGTGTGTGGGTGTGTGTGGGTGCTTGAGGAATTAAAGGAACAATTATATCTGGCTAGAAGAAGCCATATATAGGTCATGAGGCTAAAACAATGAGACAAGCTGTCACGCTGCCTCACCAGTCTGGCAATTGTTCAGCCACAACACGCACTGCAGTGATTTGATTGGCTAGAATAGAGCCAGGAGTAATAACGATTGGCTATCACAAATCACCAGAGCCAACAGAAGCCAGTGCAAACTTCATTTAACATCAAAGCAAATCACTAGGAGGATTGAAAGCTTGCGTCATATCTGTGGATTGTTGATGGTGTAATTGATTTTTCTTGGAAGACTTTATGCAATTACCATTTAGCCAATGGATATTTTGTCGTTATGGTGTTTTTTCTCTCAGTTATCAGATTCAAAACTACTTTTTTTTGTGCAGCTGCATTTTGTCTCATCATTGTGTCTCTGATTCAGGGTCATTTGTAAAAATGCAAAGGCAGCATGAAGAAGGGACTTCATTGCAGCTTATAGCACGATCTCTGTGTAAAAAGGGCTATGGTCACATAAAGGTGCACTCTGGGTTTTTCCATTGTGAGTGACTGCAGTATTGCGGTATTCAGCATCAAATATCAAACTTTAATGAACTCTCATAAACCTAAATCCTTGCTTGCCCCTCTGTAAAATGCACCATCTTACGACTCACTGGCAGCAATAGACACACCGTGAGAAGATGCTGCCCCCTCTGCCACCCACCCTCCCCCCTTCTGCAGACATGTGGGCCACGGGTTGGTGGTTGAATCAGGCCAACTCAGCAGTTCAGGATGGGAGAGGAAGGAAAAGAATGGAGGAGGGGAGGAATGAGCCCTGACTCTTGTCCTGATATGAATTGTGTCCCAGAGACTCGCCGAAACAATGGACACTGACAGCTCATGTGGAAATACTCCCACAGACAGTTTTGACATTGTGTGTGTGTGTGCGTGTGTGTGTGTAGAGAGAGTAGTGTTTTGGCCGCAGAGACTAGATGAAGTAAACCACAAATGGAGTCGGTGAAGCAAAGCATGGAGCAGGAAGAACCAAGGATATGTGTCACCACACACAGGAAGTGTTTTGCTATGCTGTGTGGTTGTGTAAGAGAGGGTGTTGGTGTTTTCAGGTGCAGGGGAGGATGGGACGGAGGCCTGCACAAGCTTGCCGAGGATTTACCCAATCACACCCAGGGAACAGGGGCCCCTCACCTGGAGGCCAGGAAGGGGCTCTTCACTGACCCATGCTCATGACTGAATAGAGGTCAATGAGGATGCTCGCGTTAATGGCAGGGTCCGCCACATACCAGTGGAGATCTCATGCTGAATCCCCTTCAAAGGGTTAAGAGTGGTGATGTCCAACAAAAGTGAACAGGAAGCCCATATTCAGCTAATACTGATTTGTTGCAAAACAAGGCGCACTTGACTGCCAGAGCTTCTCAATAGATGAGGTGTGTGTGTGACTGTGCATTAGTCTGCTTGGATAAGGATAAAAAATGATCTCAGTCAGCATGGGAGACAACATTTTCTCTGGCCACTTATGAGTCGAGTTGTAGCGTGATGGATTATTTTTCTTGCCCACAGTGTGAATCAGATGAATGTCTCCAGAGGCAGCTTCATAACAGAGGATCACTTTTCCTGTGGGTTGATGGAAGACCTTCTCAGCGAGGCGTCTTCTGAGACAGACAGTCTCGCCCTTTCTCAGTCTCTCTGTTTTCCCTTGCGCGAGCAGTTTACTACAAATCAGAACTGGCTCCGAGGCAGTGTGATGGGACGTCAGTTTTCAATCCTGCATGTCTGTTTACTGGCTTGGTTGTCTCATTTCCTTATCTGTCTGCTTGAATGTCACATCCGCCAGCATTTCTTGGCCTGTCTGCACTATGTGTTCTTGTGACAGTGAGAGAGCCAGACAGACCATAATCCTCCTAGTGTGCTTGTTGTCTGTCACCTGCAGCAGATAAAAGATTAGAAAGTGACTCAGATCAGCGCCAGAAGGTGGAGGAAGGTAACGGTGGGGGTTAGCAGAGGTCTTTCAAAGTTCACTTGTGGTTTTGAGGAACTGATATCCAACCCGGATCCAAATTACACCAGTTAAGGTCTCATTTGACTCCATTATGGACCTGTGAAGACAGTAGTATGGATGGACGGCTGAGGGCCACAAATCAGGCACACAAACTAGGGATGTGCAGAATTAGTCAGCTACTTGACTGAACATTGCTTGATTGGTGACATTAATCTTGGGTGTCCACCCTGAACTGTGATAATTGTATAGTTCCTCCGTGTTACCTGGGGGGAAGGTGTATGTGAAGCAGCCATGTTTTCACAGACATGGATGTAAACTGTAACTGCAACTTGGCACAACTTTGCAGAGGCAGAGAACCGCAAGGTGGCAAATCTAGTTTTAATAAATGTTATATGTCAACTTTTATTTAGTGACTTGTTGTCATTGGAAAAGCTAACCTCATAGATCAAATTGTGCTCAAAATTTCGACTGTTTTCTGAGAGTTTTCTTTCTTTTAGAGTAGTCGAATAGTCTAAGATTTCCATTTAAACATCAGGAAAATTCGTAGTTAGGAACATTTCTTACACAAACAAAAAATCAACTGATGTCAATGGTAAATTGACTTGCATTTGTATAGCGCTTTTCTAGTCTTCTGCCCACTCGAAGCTCTCTTACACTCTATGTCACATTCACTCATTCACTCACATTCATACACTGGTGGCTGAGGCTACTAGGGCTGACCTTCGACTTCATTTTTGAAAATCGAAGCTTCGGAGCTCAGATTGATTTTAACTAACTATAACTTACAAATTATGGCGAAAAGGTAGTTTCTTGCAACCCTAGAATTAAGATAAAAATATTCACAAATGAAAAAACACTTCTGGTTGCTGATAAGTAGTGTTTAACTTTTGATTTAACACAAGGTCCCCCCAAAATACGGGAGAAAAAAAAGGCTGAATATTTGAATTTTTTTTTTTTCACAATTGAATCCCGTGCCATCGAACGAAGCTTCGAAGCTTCGAATTTTTTGGGTCAGCCGTAGAGGCTACCATGCGAGGTGCCACCTGCTACTCAGTTAAACATTCAAACGTACTCACGCACTGACAGCAGAGTCATCAGGAGCAAATTTGGGGTTCAGTGTCCTGCCCTTCGGCATGCGGACTGAAGAACGGGGGACCGAACTGCAGATCTTCCGATTACTGAACGACCTGTTCAACCTCCTGAGCCATAGCCACCCACACCCTAAGTTTCTTACTAATGTATAATAATGTGTCATTTCCCGTATTTGGCTTCTGAATATTGAATGTTTTCATGCTAGGCAAATAGAAATACCAAGATATGTTGTAACAAGCTTCAGTGGTTTAGTTCATTTCAGTTGGTTTATACAATATAGTAAATGCTTCAGTTCACCGACTGCTCCACAGCCACCACTGCATTCTCTTCACATGTGGGTTTATTATTTTTAGCTCTCTCTCCCACTGTGGCCACTTGTTATGGCAATTCACAAAACCTGTTTGCCGCTATTTAAATAACATGAATAATTTCAAACACGACTACAGCACTGGGTGAGTTTTATTCATTTTTCTAAACTATAAAACTATCTCAACAAGCTGCTGCAAATGAACCATATTCCCCTTTTCCCTCTCCTAAAGCGAGCCCACATGAATAATATTCGCACAGGACTCATAAACTTTGTTCTCTTCATTAAGCAATGCGCAGCAAATCCAATTGAGAACAAATCTGTTCAGCCTGGGGGCTCATTAAACATTGTTTGATAGGCGAAGAGGCTGAAGGCTGCTAAGCTTTTGTTTTGGTTTGTGAGTGTGGGAGAGGAAGTGAATTGTGGACTGTATAAAAGATGATGAGCTGAGACAGAAAGATTTGATATCAGGAGACGGTATCTTGCGTTTCCACATAGTTTAGAGTCATTCTGTTGTCTGTGTTATCCTTAAGTCTGTCGCTGTCTCTCTCACACACACACACACATGCACACTTAATCACTCATGGACTCTTGCACAAACAGAAGGCCAGACAGGTGGCAAGGACTCAAGTCCAAGTCTGCTGCTGCGACTTGTGTCACCGGAGCACAGCCAGAATCTATTTCCCCTGATCCCTCCTTTGCCAAAATGCCTGTAAAATATATTATTTGTCATATGCTTGCAGGAGACTGTTTTAATATCTTGATTTTTCACTTTGTATTGAAAAATCTGTCCACCACTTCTTTCTCAGTATATCTTTTCTTAAGTAAAAAGATTTCCAATAACTTTAATATTCCACACACTGGCAGGTATTTATATCTTCACGTGGGTCAGTAAGCAGCAAAGGCAGAGCCCGGGTACCTGTGGGCCAGATGGTGGTGGAGACTTTGTGGAGCTTAAATCAACAGCATGTGTTTTCTTGGTTGGAAACATGCATATGATCGGCAGAGAGGCAGCTGGATTAAAACCAGAAGCAGTA
The DNA here is from genome assembly GCF_006386435.1 of Epinephelus moara. NCBI lineage: Eukaryota > Metazoa > Chordata > Actinopteri > Perciformes > Serranidae > Epinephelus > Epinephelus moara. The sequence goes on from NC_065527.1 coordinate 18,869,657, forward strand.
GTTAGTTATATACAAGAGAGGGAGAGAAGGAGGGAGGAGGCAGGAAGGGTGGTGAACCCCCCCACAACACTGCTGCTCTGAAGGGGGGAACACTTGAGTGGAGATTGAAAGGGTGGAGGAATGCAAGACCTGTCTACTCCATCGCTCCCCTCTTTGATGACCCCCCCCACACACACACACACACACACACACACACACAAACAGGTTAATCTCCTTATGTACGCACACACACTCTCACACTCCCTTCTCTCAAAATACCTTTCTCTTCATCTTACACTCCCCTTGTGATTGGCCCAACCTTTGCGTATGTATAGGTGGTATGTGTGCATGTTTGTGATGGGGGTGGATGATACCTGCAGTGAATCTTAAACCTGTGACTTCCACCCCACCCCACCCTACCCCACCCAACCACACAGGCCAAGCCAGAGCGGAGCAGACAAGGCAGCTCCATTTAACGTGTCCCAGATGTGCAGCCCGGCCCCTGTGTGCCGCGGAGTGAAATGAGTGCAGGGAGTGAAGGAATGGAGGGGGTGCGTGCAAAGTGCTGCCCAGCACATATGCATGCAGAAGTTTCAGAGCTTTGTCTTGTGTTATCAGGGTGGAAAACATCTTTGTTTTACCTCTCGCAGACAGCTTCACCTGACGCGTGCCTGAGTCTCGCTCGTTTTTTCCAATCCCAGGGTCTCTTTGCTTTATCTTCTTTTATCTACAAGAAGCATGACAAAGCAATACTCTCAGATGACTGCAGTTCTTTGAAGTCTGTTAATAAGTTAACGTGACAGTCCAGACTTCAGGCCCCTTTTTTCTATGAGCATTGTTTGTTGTTCACAGAACAGTGATTGCAGTTATGCATGTGTGTATGTGCACAGTAGTGTGTGTTTTCTCTTGTATGCAATAAGCATCATGAGCAAAATGAATGTATCAGAAGTTCTTGTGATGAAGAATGGCTGCTTTTTTGTGTTGTATTTTTATGTGTTATTTAAGTATTGCCGGTATTAGTATTGATGCATGAACTTGAAAGCAGCATTTTAATGTTTCATGGCAATATGATATTTATTTTCTACAATATCAACAAGTTATAAGGGATACTTTGGATCTTTTGAAGTGCGTTTGTAGGAGGAACTTAACCATAATCAGTGTGTTACCTACAGTAGATGTCAGTCAGCATGTCCTCAGTTTGCGACACAAAAAGTAAGCAATGTACTGCTGTGAATGGGGGCAGCAGCAAAATGTACTTTAGCCACCTAAAAAAAGGTCCCACCAAACAAATCCAGAACAGTTTAAGTGTATGCTATACCGAGAATATATTCACCACTTTACCTGTCCATCTGAGCACCCATTCTGACAGGGACGCTGGTAACGGCTTCACTTCCCCATCTATGCTCTCGTCAAACCCACCAGACTCCATTGACAAAAAGGGGCATTTTAGCTCACTGAATAAAAGAGCTGCTGGTCTACCACTGAATCAATCAGTTAGTTAGTTAGTGTTCCTGTGTGACTTTGGTGGAACCGAACTAATCCTTTCAAACGCCAAAGTCACACAATACCACAATCAAATTAGCTGATCGAGGCAGCAGTACACCAGTAGCTCCTGTGTTCAGTGATGTTAAATTGCTGTTTTTCTCAATGGAGTCTGGCTTTGAATAGAGCAATGTAACAACCTCAGCTCCCTGTCGGAAATCGCTGTCTGACAGTGAGATAAAGTGGTGAAAATATTCTAAATGTAACGTACACTTAAACTGATAATGATTTGGCTGGAATATATTTGCTGCTGCCCCTGTCCACAGCAGCACATTGCTTTGTTTCCTTGTCAGACTCAGGCCTGCTTCTCCAAACTGGGAGCGTGCCGACTGACATCTACTGCTTGTACTACACTGACTGTGGACATGTGCCTCATACAACCCCACTTCATATGATCCAGACTATCCCTTTAATCCCAACAATGTATCATATTTTATAAGCTGATCACATGTTTTGTATGTAAACTTACTTTGTGAGGTGACTAGTAATGGCTGTCGATAGCTTTCAGATAAATGTAGTGGAGTAAAAAGAAAAATATTCCCCTCTGAAATGTAAAAATAGAAACTGAAATAACCAAGTTAAGCACAAATACCTCAAAATTGTACTTACCCACTGCAGTGAGTAAATGTTTTTAGTCATTTTCCACCACTGATTATTTTCTGTGCACCTAGCATAACACAGCATGCACAGGATCACAGAAACTTCCAGTAAGTTCCTGCCCAAATCTTCAGTGCAGCTGTCGATTATAACCACGTACGTTTATCAAGCTTCTCCAAATTTCCACCCAGGCCCTGCCTCAACCACCCCTGCAAGAATGTGAAATATGTTTGCATGTTTAAAAAAAGACGTTCTTCTTTATTCTGTCTGGATTCTTTTTCCATGTTAGTGTTAGCCGAACGTCTTGGCAGCGGTCAGCCCCTAAACACACAGATAGACTTCCCGGCCGTCTCCAATGGGGAGGAGAGGAGACGTCCAAGAATACTGATTGTTTTGGTTCATTCCTCACATTTAGATGTGTACGTCCCATTGGAAGGGGCTCCACGTGCACTTTACATTGACAAAGGTTTCAACTTGACCCGGCAACTCAAACATTAGGGGAGAAATGCCTGTTTTAGTATGCTCTGCAGCTTATTTACATGGGAGAGGAATGTAGAAATTTGCTCTTCAGCTCATTTTGCTGTACTTGGATGTGTTGTATGAAACCACTGGAGAGTCATGAAAACCAGCTATTTCTGAGCCCACGCTACGAGGAGGAAGCAGAAGAAAAGCGCTCTGCATTTCATTAAATCCTGTCTTTTCTAATGCAAACAGGAACAAAAAAATGCAAATGTGGCAACAGGAAAAATGTTTCAGACGCTTTACTGTACTGCATTGTACTGGGCTGTCTCGTTTTGTCCTGCACGGCTGTGCTCTGTCATGTGCTGTTTCATCCCGTTCTACTTTATGCCATATTCCTGGTGGTTTGAAAGTGAGGAGCTTCCAGCTGTGTGTGCGTGTGTGTGTGCCTGTCTGTGGGGCCCAGGAATGGAACCCACCGCCACAGCATCCAGTGACCTAATGCAAAAGGCAGCAGGGTCTAGCACTATTCACCATTCTCTGTGTGCTCTCCCCCTCTCCACTGATTATGGTCTCTCCTGTCACTAAGCACTTTGTCACGCTTGGCCGAAAACCATGATGGGGGCTGGGGGGTTGTTGGGGTGCAGGAATGTCACTTGCATAGATGGACTGTAGCTGTAGACAGAGCAACAAGCCGTAGGTCATGGGCTGTAGTTTCAGCATACAGAAGTGAACTGATGAATATATCGTGGCTGTCCTTTGAAAACTGTGTATCTACAATAAATGTTGACTTTTAATATTTATTTTCAGATATTCCAATGTATTTTTAGATTATTTATCTATCTTAAAGGAATATTCCGCCCGCAAAATGTCCATTTGTATGGAGTACAATACAGTTTTTGCAAAACACTAGATTTAAAACACGTCAGTACAAACAGTCTCACACACAGCCGAGTGGTGTGCCTGGGCATGCACGTGCATTTAACCTTTATGTACATGCATGCTCAGGCACACTGAGGGCGTGCTACTCATAGGCGGAAGTGTTTTAAATTATAATTTGTTAGCGAAAACACGTGTTTGGGGAAGTACTGAGCATGCGACTGGATATATGAGACTTCTATTGTACTGCACGAGTTGTGTGCAAGTTTGTTAAAGGATGTTTTGACACAGTTTTGCTGTTGTGAAACACGCCCCCCTTTTACTTTAATTTATGAAGAATGTTCACCTTTTTTGGATTCTTCACTCACCGTGGAGGCCATGCAAGAAAATTTGAAGTAAGCAAATTTTCTCAAAACATAAAATAAGGACTAGTTTGACATTTGGGAAAGATTACCATCACTCTCATGTCTGCACAGTAGCTACAGCCAGCAGGCAGTTAGCTTAGTTTAGTTTAGATTAGCTTAGCTTAGCTTAGCTTAGTTTAGCGTAGTTCAAACACTGGAAACGGGGGGAAACGGCTAGCTTGGCTCTGTCAATATATAACAAAATTTGCTCCAAAGTAAACACGCTTTATCTTATTTGTTTAATCCCCACAAAAGCCAAAATGTGAAGTCATTAGTTTGCATATATCCCAAAATGCTAAACTAGTCCTTTGAGTTTATAGGAGACGTTTATACATGGTTCAACAGACATTGACTATTTACTAATCTAGCATGTAGCTAGGGCAGCCACTGACAATTATTTTCATGGGTGATTAATCTGTCAGTTATTTTTTTAATAACTGATTAGTTGTTTGGTCTTAAAGATGACAGAAAATTGAGAAAAATGACGATTAATGTTTGCCCAAAGCCCAAGATGACGTCCTCAAATGTCTTAGTTTAGTCCACAAACCAAAGGTATTCAGTTTACTGTCACAGAGGAGTAAAGAAACCAGAAAATATTCACCTTTAAGAAACTGATATCAGAGAATTTTTCTTTATACTTAAAAAATTACCCTAACAGATTAATCCATTTTCGATTTGGTGGCAATTAATAGTTGACAGGTAATCAACTAATCGATTAATCGTTGCAGCTCTACATTTGGAATTTCACACAGGCATCATGTATCTCAATACCCAGCTACAGTCAAGTCTTTGCATGGTGTAGTGTTACCACAGTAGTCGTCTACATTGCGTCTTTGTAGCAGCCTGAAAGGATTGTGTGTTTGTAAGTTCCTCAGCAGGGCTGCTAGTGTCTGGGTCGTATCAGTGAGTAAAAATATCATTACCAGGGGTCACACCCCTGAGGGGTCGCTGCTGAAGCTGTTAGCAGGGTGTTGATGTTGTCGCCTCCACCCCAAGTCTCACATGCACATAATAACGAGGCTTTCCACTGATTAAGTTATATTTCTAAATCAGAGATAATGAAAAGTTAATCTGAAGAACATTGTAGCTCTGAAACGTTTTCTTCCAGCTGCTTTGACAGTGACTCATGATGATTGGAGCTTCTTATGTAGGCTAGATGGATACAGCATGTACTGCCCATGAAGCACAAAGATTTCCATTCACATAGATTAACATGTTCATGTGCCCTGACACGCAGGCACTATGCATTCACACATGCTAGCACTGCACACACAACACTGTCAAATCATGAAAAACTGTTATTAAGTCCGGCTCTGGTTCCAACACAGGTATACCAAAAGAACTTGGACATAGCGTGCCGACTTTCACAAAGCCCTGTGTGAAATATCACACATGAGGCCGGCCCCAAACACCTCTTTAAACCTTATTAGTCTGAACTTCTGCTTCGTGGCTCAGTCATGTTACGGCTGTGGTGTTGCATTTTAACATCGCTGCTTACAGAGTGGCGTACACAAACACACATCATAAAAATTCCCTGTTAATTAATTTCCATTTGTGTATTACTCACATTGCTCCGCACGTAAATCACCACCAGAGCCTAAGAGGGATTTGAAACACTTTGTCAAAATCTAAGTGTGTTTTTCTTGTGGTTCGTTCCCATTGTCTGTTCAGTCTCTGTTACAGTTGTGTCGAGTCAGTAGTGAATGTAAGAAGACCTGCCAGGAACAAGTGTGCACAGAGGCCCTAATGGTTGATCATAAAACCCCTTAGATTCCTGTCTTTTATGGGAGATGGTGGAAAAGCAGTAGGACTTTAAAGGGCCTTCTCTTCACAGCTTTGGTTAACTAGAGGTGGGCTGCAGTGGAACAAAGACTATTTTTCTTCTTTTTCCAAGAACAGCATGAGGCGGTCAAAAGCAACCTAGAGCCAGATGCAAAAAAAAAAAAAAATAGTTAGCTGGCTTCTAATTGGTCTGTTTTTCCATCCCGATGTAGCATTGCAACAAAAAGTATATATTTCATTCGTATGATTGTCATGTAGCTCTCATTTAGCACCAAGTGTGGCTGTGAGAAAGATGAGCAATATGCCAGTGATGGATCGCATTACTTTAACAGCTTCATGGCAAGCTTGAAATAGCCAGACACTTTGGTTCAAAGCAGCCCGTGCCTGTCTCGAGAAGTTATGCAGGTCTTCAACCTGTTCGGAGATATCTCCAACTACATTTACCCCCGCATTCCTTAAGTGTCATACACACACACTCACACACACGCAGACTCATGCACACAGCCACACACATCAGCAGAGAGCAAAATGTAGAAGTCACCCAATAGACGTCCACCTCTGACCTCTTTCCCCTGACCTTGTGTGGGCTTTCTGGCATTATGGGGGGATTTCATTAGCGCCAGTATTCCTCAATAAAACATTTCTTTCATGATTACTTTATACCAGTGCTGCAACAGCAGTGTGCAATGTGGAAATCTTTCTTTATCCTCCCAGCTGTGTCAGAGCTCTCGTATTACCCTTACTGTTACTCTCACCACAGATGTTAAATGTTGTTTAAGTGAATGAATGTTTTTTCCATCCCTGTCAGCATTTAGCCTCGCTATTAGCTGTACTTCTCGTACAATTCCCTGACCTTAAGTAAAGAGCAAGCTTAGGTTTAAGGTAAAAGCACACAGCTGGAATGTGCATGGATGCTCTGTGTGTTCTTAGATTGTTATGGAAGCAAATAGGAGTTTAACAACCACTGAATATTTAATACTGACATCTAAAATTATTGAAATTTAAACACCACAAGAATGAAAATACTTTACTTAGCGAACCATGTATCTGAATTTATTTGTTCTGAATTCATCCCTTTGAAATTAAAATATGAAATTTGTGGATTTGCAGTATTAAAAGCTTTTTTCAGTGCCCACAAATTCAGTTCCAGGTATTAAAGCTTCAGAAAATCCCTCCAAAAAAGATTGAGTTGAAAGAAGTTGCCTTAAATTTCAATTTCAGGATAGACCATTGAGTCTGAATGTAGTCGTACCAGAACACGGTCTGTCAGTCATGTGATCTAAGAAAGCAGCTTGAAAATTCAAACTCAGAAAGATAGTTTGTGCTGTTTTATTTGCAATTGATTGAACCGGATGTTGCTATTTCAGCTTGAATTTTTGCATATGAATGTGTTAACACTGAAAAAATATATATCTAAATTCAGCTTTGGAAATGGAAAATAGAGAAATTTCAAAGAGGTGACTTCAGAACAAACAAAGTCTGATACATGGTTTTTAAATAGAATAATTCAATGCAAAGAACTCAGTGGTGTTTAAATTTCAATATTTAAGATTCAGTGGCTGTTAAAATTCAAACACTTATGTCTCTCGTTTGTTTCTGTAGCTTGTGCATCGCCTAAATTGGCATTTCATATTCCATACTGTGATCGTTAAATAACACTTGATGGTAAAATAACACTGTGGAAATGTTGAGTAACAGCTAATTGAACCACCAGGCTTTCCCAACAGGCTTTGATCTGAGGTGTTGTTTAGCCTGCAGATCCTGGCAGTGACCCGACAGTCTTTGATTAATGGGTTCACGTTGGATTACCCATCATGCTTCAGTGTAGCAGGGATTAGGTTTGTCAGGAGTTGTTACGATAACCTTTGTGTGATCGGCTGGAACATGCTCCCTTAGTTTAGCTCTGCACCCGAATCCGTGTGTGTGTGTGTGTGTGTGTGCGTGTGTGTGTGCGTGTATCCCACACAGTTAGGACTAGAAAGCTGTGACACCTGATAGTTCGTCCTTACTTGGCTTCTTTGTAGTAATCAGTGAGCTTTATGAGATTGGACTGGTTTAGAAAAGTCTTTTTCAATGTGTAATTTAAAGGGCAGAGCAATTTTCTTGCATTATCCTAAAATGCAGTCACATTTAGTCAAAACTCCACCGCACAGCACATGCAAGTTCACTTTGAAACACACAATTTTGACTGTGGAGTGTGTTCATCAGGGATTTTTTTTTTCTACAGTAGCAGAGAACATAATGTTTAAGTTTGCAATGGAAAAACCCATTTCAGTTTGATGAATGCACTGGTCCTGAATATAATACCCCAGCCCCGCAGACAGGCTTAATAGACAGACAGGGTTTTGCTGCCACAGTCTGGTTCTATGACTCGACATCTTAATTTGTTTGGCATCTCCAAATGCTGCAATCCAATGATTCTCCAGTGGTTTTAGTTACCAGGGGAACGTGCTGTAGCTCCAGCCGTGCTTGTTATGGAAGGCACGGTGCCCTGTAGGGCTGCAGCGTACAATTATTTTCATAATTGATTAATCTAGTGATTATTTTCTCAAGTAATTTATTAATCATTTGGTGAAAAATCACAATTTCCCAGAGCCCAAGGTGACTTATTCAGATGCCTGACCTCCTGTCTAAAGAGATTCAATTTACTACAACTATTAATGACAACGAAAATTTGAGAGGCTGCAACCAGAGAAATTATTCATTGACAAAAGGCTTAAATGATTCAATTAAGTGTGAGCTTAAAGGTTGTTGGTTTATTTGCTTTTGTTAGCCTGACACCCATTAACCAGTAACGACGCAAAATACAAGATGCCTTTCCTTCTAGTCCAACACTACACTGATGGAGTGAGCTTTAGCACCACACTTCAAAGCACTAACTGTTATCCATTTAGATTTGGTGATATTTTAACGTTATGTGATGTAGGTCTTGGATTATATCTTGTTTTTGGTTGACTTTGCTGACACATAGCTGGCTGGCTGCAGTAACATGCGGAAACATAATGCCAGATGTCCACCTTCTCATCGGGCCGACCTTCGGGCAGACTGGAAGGTGGGCACAGTGTTTCCAGCGTTACTAGCGGTAATCACTGAATGAGCAGCACCGCTAGCGAGCGCCCACTAGGGCCAGATGGTGTGCAGTACGGTCACTGAAGAGCAGTAAAATTAACCCATAGACTGACATGTGTAACCAGTCAAAAAATATTCTCGACAGTCAACTGTTGACATCTCTACTTAAGGGTTTGCGTTCTTTCTTGTACATACTTGGCTTGCATTCGTGTTCTTCTGCAAACTATGTGGCATTACTGGATGCTTGGTAATTATCTAGATATGTACATGAAGTATGATACTTTAATTGACATTCAGGTCTGGTAAACCGCCGTCTCTATGACGTCATCACCTGTGTGATCGGATCGGTTGGTGTGCTAGTTTTCCGCTCAGTATGTTTCCCCTTTGAGTTGCTCGTTTCACTTTTAAAAAAGAGAAATTGGAGTGGAGAGATGTGTATTTTGATTTGTTATTGTTGTTAATCACATTGCTAAACAGTAAAAATCATCAGTGAGATACAATTAAGCAGTAGAGCCTTTAAAATTAAGCGCTTCAGGTGAATTCTGATCAGTGTAATCAACACAAGGTGTCCCAATCCTACATTTATCTTAACTTAATCTTTACTCTTCAGCTTTTGCCACAGGACATATGAAACGCACCCCGCTTCTTTGTATCTGTAGGTTCCTTTAAACAAATTATACCAACATGGGCTTCTTATGGGATTTAGCAGAACAGCTGTGAGACATTACAAATAGAAAGCATAATTATAGTCGTACACATAGGATTTCTGACTGAAGGATCATCTGTCCTACTAAGTACAACTGGTGATGTGGTGTGCTGTGTGGTTTCAGACTGAGGTGAGCATGTGGAGGGAGGAGGGTGTTACACCATAGACCTGTAATGAGACTCTGCAGCCATCCCCTCCAACATGGTTCCCATCAGGGGAGACTTGCACTTGTGGCAGAGATTCCAGCCCTATGGCAGATGCCTTGTCTGGATTCAATCAAATCAGCGTCTGCCTCAACATGCCCAGAAAACTAAGAATACAATACACTTTGTTTGATATTTACAAGCAGTTGGTCAAAAATGGCAGCAAAGTTTGATGAGATTAGGCTACTTCTTTGTCTGGTACGACGCAGTTTTGTCACAGCAGTTTGGCTTGAGTGTTTGAGCGCTTGACAGCATTATTTCATGCTGCGCCAAGAGACGTCAATCTACTCTGTCACTAACACTCATTCATCATTCTTATTTTTCCCCCAATTTAGTCATCATCAATTCCCCATGTGTACTGTGGTCTGTATCACTGCTGACACCCGCAAAAGCTGCTTCTTCTCTACTGACAGACTGATTTCACACTATTTCCCCCCAGACCCTCCATATCTGAAGCTGTAGTAAAACATGCTGCTTAGTCAACATTCTGCTCAGGAGGAGCACGAGAAGGCGGTGGAGGATGAAAACGTGTATTAATGACGAGTCAGCATTGCATAGGGAGTTGTATGGCAGACGTCCACACTCCTCTGAGGCCGCAGGGTCGAGCGGCCAGCTGGCTCTGCTCGCAGACTCCATATTTGTTTCAGTGTTCTCTCCTTCCACTTTGAAGACAAGGCCAAAAATTACAGTGTGCTCACCCACGATAATTTCAGAAAGCAGGTGTCCCAAACAGTAGGGCAAAGATGACTCATCGCCCGTTGCCATGGAAGTGCAGGAGCTGATGCTCCCACTTAGGGACCTTCACTTCCTGTCACATCAGGCTTTGCTGTGTCCAGATTTCCTGTCTGCCTGAGAAGGGAAGATTAGAGAGCTAACATGTTATTTCTTTCATCATGGAGCACACTGAATCATTTCTCACTATCTCACACTGTATTCGTCAGAACCATAACTCAATGATTGTGTTCAAAGATATTTTTTATTCCACTCTTGCAAAGCCTCCCCCTTTTTTAATTTTATTTTAGTAAGTAAGTACATGTTTGGCAGTGACTCTGTTGTTCTGAAGAAGCCAGTCCTCCATGAGGGGTTTCATTGTTTTATTGATTGCTCTAAATCTCTAGTTGGAAACATAATGCTTCAGCTGAAATTACCACACTGAGCTTCCCTCTCAGCTCATTCTTTCCGCACTGTATTATATCCTTCGGGGTCTTTTACCAGCTCAGCTAGTGGAGGACGATTTTTTTCATTTTCCTTTACCGAGTCTGATACGTGAACTTGTGTCGACTGATACCAAGTACTGATCACACTGATCAGCACGCTGGTCATCCAGAACACTACATTTGTCAGTTTTCTCTGCTATCTTTGTTGGTTTTGGCCCATCTTTGTGGAACTTTTCATGGCGTTGGAATTTGGTGTCTAATTTTTTCTCCTGCAGTTCCCCCTGTTTTTATGCCTCTGCGCCGGCGATAACAGTGGCCAAAGGTATTATGTTTTCAGGTTGTCCTTTTGTCCGTCTCATTCTTGAGAACCCAATATCACAAGGAGGCCTCGAGGAATTTTTCTCAAATTTGGTACAAATGTCCATTTGGACTCAAGAACGAACAGATTAGAATTTGGTAAAGTCAAAAGTCTAGGTCACTGTCAACATATCTTTGGCCGTAACTCAAGAACTTACGTTATTTACGACAAAATTTGACGTAAATATCTAATAGGATAAAATGATGAAGTGATGACATTTTATATCCAAAAGGTCAAAGGTCAGCCTCACTGTTACATAATAATGTTCTGCAAAAACACTTTTCTGGCCAGTATTTCATATCTCAGAAACTGAAGGGGAGACTTTCGGTCAGACACTGAACTGATGTGTGTGAAGCGTCCATGTTTTCACAGACAGGGATGTAAACTGTAAGTGCAACGTGACTGGTTTGCAGAGTCATACAACCACAAGGCGGTAATTGTAGTTTCTCCTCTGCTTTCTTCGGCTGTACATACTTTATAAGATCGCTGGTGTTGAAATTGGCAACACTCGTGCCACCCTTCGAATCTGTAGCCTTGCATATTGCACATGTTGCCTTTTTCCTGGTAGTACTTTCTTGTCCTGTGTAAAAGGTTGCCAAATTGCTGTTATTTTGATGGATAACACTGGAGTGTTTACTGGTAATTAAATCTTCTTCACCACTCTAATAAAGCAGTTGCAAGTGGCTGCACAGCGCAACTTGCTGTGAAGGCCACTGTTACGAAGCGGCGAAGAACAATTGATCTCCAGAAAAACTTGTAAACTTTAAGTTTATCGATAAATGACACGGCATCTGATCGGTGCATGGACTTGTGTACTCATGATACCAAATCCAGCATTTTAGGCAGTGCATGAGAGGCGTTTCCCATACTAGCATTGGTATCGGACTAACTCTACGGCTTACTGATCTTTTTAATTTTTTGAGTTCAGTGTTTGCACTGAGGATAGTACATGTATGTGTCTGTGTAGAAGTGCACACTCTGAATCCCTACAGCTGCTGCCTGGTAGCAGAAGGGTGGGTCACCTCTGTCAGCACAGGCAGGAATGCTCTGCACACTCAGCGTTTCATACAAACATGAACAGAGAGAGACTCAGTATTAGCCATATGTGAATCCAGTTAATACGCTCACATGTCATTTTTTCACAAACAGGTTGGACTTATTGCAAAAAAAACTGGCTTCATACTTAACTCACTTGTAGAGGTTCAGTAATAAGAACTGTGCTCTGTCACACATGGCATAAAATCTGTATAAATGATTAGCAGGTCTCTCACAGGAAAGTTATTTTCAAGCACATCTGTGCATAGTTTGATCAAAGGTTGTTGAATTTGTAAGGCAGGTGGTTTGATTTAAATATGTAGGCAAAGACTCATGTACAGGTTTTGTAGTTCCAGGATGGAATTCTTTCTGTTTTCAGTTTGTTTTAACTTTCCAGATCCTCGTCTTAGTCTTTTTGGACCTTAGGTGTTTTAGTTTTTCCTTGTTGCCTTTAACATTTGGGGACAAAGCATGCATGGAAGAAAGAATGTTTTCAGCCTGTGTTGCCTGCACATAAGCAATGATGAAATTTCTAACGCTGTTTCTCCGTCTTCCTTTTATGTCTTTACAGAAGAGGTCGACTACTCCAACTATGGAACCAACACAATAACTCGTAAGAAGAAGGCTGTGGTCGCCCTGCGCAATAACGACATCAACCGCAAGCGCCCACACATCCGCATCGGCATGCCGCAAGACTTCCGGCCCGTCTCCTCTATCATTGATGTGGACATCCTACCTGAATCTCATCGCCGTGTCCGACTGTATCGTCACGGCTCGGACAAACCATTGGGCTTTTACATCCGGGATGGAACCAGCGTACGGGTGACGCCACACGGGCTCGAGAAAGTCCCTGGCATCTTCATATCTCGGCTGGTGCCTGGAGGGTTGGCAGAGAGCACCGGGCTGCTGGCGGTTAATGATGAGGTGCTGGAGGTGAACGGCATTGAAGTGACTGGAAAGTCCTTAGATCAGGTGACAGATATGATGATCGCCAACAGCCACAACCTGATTGTGACGGTCAAGCCGGTGAACCAGCGCAATAATGTGGTCCGCAGCAGCAGGATCTCAGGGAGCTCAGGCCAGTCGTCTGACAGCAGCGGGTCAACTGGTTACCCGAGTTTGTCAGTGGCGTCAATGGGGGTGATGTCCTCTGGAGCACATGGGTACCAAGACGACCTGGAGAGTGACGAAGAGACGGATATAGTCATTGAGAGCAGCCTCAAGCGGCCGTCGCAGAGATCCAATGCTTCCCTGGCGTCCAGTGCATCTCGCACACACCAGCAGACACCAACAACGGCTTCAGGCCCAGCAGCACCTCCAAGCCCGCCCTCACGTCCTTCATCGGTGGTCTCCACTGCCTCCTTCCACTCCCAGCCTAGCCTTAACGGAGGGTCCCACTCCCACCACCACAGCAGCCTCAGCTACCAGCTCCACAGAGACCTGAACCTTCAGCACAACGCGCACCAACAGTCCCAGCACCGCCATCACCAAGCACAGCCTTCACATCACACCAGCAACCCAGCCCTCCGCCACAGCAACGGCAGCCTGCACAAAATCCTCAGCTCCCTGAAAACGGACCCACGACACAGTCTGGCACTGCCCAGGGGAGGGGTGGAGGAGGACGGCACCGTCATTACCCTATAATACTTACAAAACACACACACACACACACACACACACACCCAGAGACAGATACATCCCAACTGTTCAGAGACTTAAACTGGAACACCACGCCGGATAAATATGAGCACGAGTGTGTTTATCAGATACTAATTGTGTAACTTCTCTTTGTTTTATGAGATAACTGATTATTGGAAGTTACAAGCCAGGAAACACAGAAAATGTATTGTATATATTTCCTGTATTTTTTAAAGTTGTCTTTGTCTTACATCAAAAGATTTGTACGTATGTATGTAAAAAGCATCAGAACAAATAACTGTTTTTAGGCGAGTCCACTGTATCCTAGAGTTCTGAATGTGCCTACAGCCTAATATCTTTTGTTAGTGACCACTTTTATTAAGATCCTTCTCATTCTTATTACCGGGACCAACTTGGGGTTGCTTATGGATGTTTTTAAAGAGTAAATCTATATTTCTTATATTCTGATAAATGCTGTTTAGAATATGATTTTTTTTAATAGTTCTTTTATGCATTGATGATTGTGATCAAATCCTTGTATCTGTTCCAATAAATTATTCTAAGTCTGCAAACTAGAGATGGTGATGTGTGGTTCAGCAGTTGCATTGGCAGTTCCTTTACCACGGGTCAAAAGGTTGAAAGCTAAAGGTCTAGTGTGGAGGATTTAGGGGGATATTTTTGGCAGAAATTGAATAAAATAATATAAGTATGTTATCTTTGGTGTAAAATCATCCGAAAACAAGAATAAGAAGAATTGTGTTTTTGTTACCTTAGAATGAGCTGTTTATATCTACATAGTGGCATCCTCTCTGCGAAGAGAGCATCAGAAAAACACTGATTTTTTTTATGTGAAACTGCTTTATTCAGTGTTCTTTCCGGCTTAAATCATTGAGTCCATTTCTTGTGGAGAGGAAGAGAGCTCTGCGGATAATTCGGCTCCTGTTAAAAACCTCCTGAACATCTGGATCATTAGTTATCAGAGAAAAAATGTGAGCAGACAAACAAATGCAAGGCAAGCAGCCTGTCCCAATATGCCAAATAGCATTCGAGAAAAATTGATTTGTAATGACGTGAAACTACTTTAATCAGTGTTTTTAATGGTTTAAATGACAGGGCCTGTTTGTTTTTAGAGGAGAACTTTGCAGATAATTCAGCTCTCTTAAAACCTCTTAACGTCCAGAGCACACATCTGTAACATGCCTAACAGCATAAGAGAAACACTGATTTGTAACATGAAACTGTGTTATTCAGTGTTTTTACAAGTTTTAATCACCTGGTTTGTTTGTTTTGGAGATGAAGATACCTCTGCGGATAATTCGGCTCCCGGTAAAACCCTCCTGAATCACTAAAGGATTTCTAACCAGGAGAAGTTTCAGCTGGTTGCACTCCACAATCCTCACACCTAGATGCCACTTAACCCCCCTAAATCTTACACACTGTTCCTTTAACAGCAATGTTACACTGACAGATGAAAGTTTGTGATTCAGTTTGTCTTAGTTTACCTAATTTCTATATCCTGAATTTAATCACTTAGTTGCTTAGTTATGGGTGTATAAGTTACCTAAAGTTTCACTTGTATCACCAAGCTTTTGTACCAAAGAAAAGCCTTGTCTACTAAGCATACAGTAGATGCAGGTTTATCTGAAAAACACTGGCTAAACAAACACAATGTGACACTGAGATATTTCCAGGTCAGCTTGACTGGGTTTAAGGAGGAAAACTGAATAAAACCACACAGAACATTTTTTTTTTAGTGCAAGTTCCTGAGAACCATAAGTCAGAAGCTTTTCACCGCTGACAGTCAACAAAGCAAATAGTCACAGCAGAGGCTGACATCCCAATTTCTTCATCAGCAGCAGCATCTGCAGACGAGGAATGCATAACCACAAAACATGCCGTAAGGGGTGTGACTTTGGTTTCTCTTGAAATGACTGTTAGTATTATAACCATTCTACAGCTACAAGGAAAACATGAAGACACCTTAGTGCCTACAGCAAGACCACACTGTTTACTGATTATATGACTGTTTTAACATGATGAACTATTGACAGCATCGCAGAGCAGTTTTTATTGTCCTCTCAACCTCATTCCTGCAATGTAAGTCTGCAGTTTAAGTCCTGTGGGAGGCTGAAGGCAGGTTAGGTAGGACACATTGGTCAAGTTTGATCACATATAATTTGCTCTAGGCGTCAAATAATGAGGATGGCATATCTAAAGGTTGACTTCCTTTATTATCATTCAGTATATTCAGCATGGACTTGCAGCAGGCATGCAGCTTTGTCCTAGGTCAGAGGCCCTCCTTTAGCAGCAAACTCCTTCCACCTCTCTGCTAATGAATGTTTGTCTGATGTGTTTACTCGAGGTGCCACACTGCTCAAACAGCTAATAAATCAATGAAGTCCAACCAGTCTGCACCAGCAATCATCGGCAGACCCAAAAGAAACGTCCACAAAAAGTCTGTATTTGCTGTCACTGCCTTTAACACTGGCCTTCAATCATGGACAACCTGCGTATGACCCTTGAAGTCAATATCAGCAGAAGATATGCACATGCAGTTGGTCCTTGCAGTTTGAAATAGTTTTTGCACTTATGTGTGAGAGAACTCTGTCCCTCACGTGTGACACAGATGCTCGTCTTGAGATTAAAGTGTAGCCTGATTAATACTGACAAGGTCTTGTAAAAGATTAAATAAAAAACATCTTAACTA
Organism: Epinephelus moara; assembly: GCF_006386435.1. Taxonomy (NCBI): domain Eukaryota; kingdom Metazoa; phylum Chordata; class Actinopteri; order Perciformes; family Serranidae; genus Epinephelus; species Epinephelus moara. The sequence continues at coordinate 18,886,172 of NC_065527.1, forward strand.
AGGAAATGTAATATTGATGTGCAAAAACAAAAGCTTACATCACTTTAATGCCACCCATTTAATTATTTAACCTGTCACCTCCCGTTAGAGGTGTTCTGGGCACGTCCCACTGGTAGGAGGCCCAGGGGCAGACAAAGGACATGCTGGAGGGATGACACATCTCAGCTGGTGAGGGATGTCTGGGGTGCTTTGCTTGACCTGCTGCCCCTGCAACCTGACCCCAGATAAGCGGATGAAAATGGATGGATGGACCTGTATTTTATATTCCAGGGTGGGGGTCACTGCAACATCTTTATCTCCAAATAAACTGAATTAACAGCTAGTCAGTTTCATTAGATATTTTATATGTTAAAAGATGTGATCAACTTTTTTGACCAGTGCCATAGTGACTGCCTCTGCATCAGACCTGTGCAGACCACTTGAGGCTAGTGCCATGCAGTAATTCTGGCTGCCATCTGCTGGCTGAGATTGCAATGACATAGCATGCCATATGAGTGTCACCATATACTGATATCTGCATTTTATAATTGATCAGATAGTAATTTTGCCAGATCAAAGTTGCTTAGAGCCGATTTTTGTTGATACATCCCAACTGCAGGTTTATATGGGAGAGATTGTAATCATCGGTGTGTGTGTGTGTGTGTGTGTGTGTGTGTGTGTGTGTGTGTGTGTTTGATTTGCTGCAGGGTTTCTAAATATGTCTTTTGCTTTTGTTATTATTTTACTTACACATGTAAGATAGTGATTAATTACAGTTTAGTAAAGTGGGTTAAAAATGAAAGGGAAAGTTTTCCAACGCTTTATTGTCATTTTGCGCTGCGCTGTTTTGACCATTACGAGCCACCGTCGGCTGAACACCTCACGTGACCCAGTCAGTTGACGAGGCAAAACACGGCAGTAGACCTGAAAGACAGGCGATATGGACTATCAACGGGTTGACAGGGTGGGCCTGCTGTCTCCCCTGGAGGAGTCCAGCGCTGAGATAAGCAGGGACAGCGGCATCGTCTCTCAGAGCGCGAGCAGTCTGTCCATGGTGAGCGAAATCCTCAGCAGCGGCACCGTGTCGCAGAGCCCCAGCTTTGGCGCAGCAGCTAACGTTAACATCTCCGAGAGCCCGAGCCTCAACGAAGCAGCAGAACCCGGGACACCCGACCAGCACCACCCGGAGCAGGACGAAGACCTGACACACACCGCCCTCAGCTACTCCTCCTACATCAGGGCGACAGCTGGAGAAGAGGTGTGTGCTCGTGGCTTTGACACGAATGTGCCACCAAGTCATGTGAAGCACTGTACGCACTGACTAGCTAAGTTACCGTTAGCTCTTTGTTAATAAAGTAGCTGTAGCTTATTACTGCGGTATACTTGGCTTCAACTAACGAGCAGTGTAGTGCTTACGTCACATCGTGACATCACATGATTGGTTTGCTGTCACTGGTTAGGGTCCACTGGGATGTGAGCAGTGGCGCGAGACGGACTCAGACACTTTATTTAAGTAGTAGTAACACCACAGGGTAGAGATACTCTGCTACAAGTAAAAGTCCTGCATTCAAAAGTTTTATCAAGTAAAAGTACATGACATTAATTTGAATGCCAAAAGTAAAAATACTCATTTAGAGTAATGTGTATTACATCACTGGGCTGTAGTTACTGATGCATTAATATGTACATCATGTTATTGTTGCAGCTGGTAGAGGTGGAGTTCATTGTGATTAAGGTGCTGATAGATAGCTTGAAAAATATCAATATTCAGTACCATTTTCTATATCATAGGGACAATTTGACATTGAAGACATACTAGTTAAAGTTTTTACTAAAAGATAATTATAAAGAGGCTATACCATGTTAATGATTAGGATAGTGGCAGAGGACAGCAGACTGACAGTAGTTAACATTAACAACAACAGAGAGCGAGAAAGCGCAGCTGGTACTGGTGGATTACAACTGTGAAAAACGATTACTGAAACTGAAAATGTATGAATAAATCAGCATCACCACTAGCTTGTGAATTTGCGACTGAGGATCTATACTCATCTTAAAGGTCCAGTGTGTAGGATTTAGTGGTATCTTCAATAAAGGTTGCATGTGTGAAACTTCTTCCATGTGCCAAGCATGTAGGAGAACTATGATGGCAAACACGAAAACACGATTGGCCCAAGCTAGAGCCAGTGTTTGGTTTGTTTGTTCTGAGCCACAACATGGTGTCTCTGTGGAGCAGGGCCTGCTCTGTATGTAGATATAAACAGCTCATTCAAAGGTAACAAAACACTATGATTCTTAGTTTCTGGTGATATAAACAAATGAAAAAATACTTATGTGCATTATATACTGTTTCTGCCCCTAAATCTGACATGCTGGACCTTTAAAAGTACAACAGTTGCCTCTGAATTGTAGCGGAGTAGAAGTATAAAGTAGCTTAAAATGGAAACACTCAAGTACAAGCACCTCAAAATTGTTCTCAAGTACAGTGCTTGAGTAAATTTACTTTCCACCACTGGATGTGGAGATATTTTATGGCAAAAGTGTCGTAATGTCATTCCAAATAAAGTCTTAAGTAAGTGTCAAGTCTTGGCTGTAAGGTCCAGAGTTAAGTCTTTTATGTCAAGTCCAACTCCTTAAGTTTTGAGTCCTGAACTAGACATTTTGTACCCTTAACCAAATGTTTACCATTTTTACGTTTTAAGCTCCAGAAAGGGGGTTTTATGAAGTTCAGTAAACCTCGATATTGTGTTCCTGTGGCACAATTACATTCAACTGTAATTATTGAGTTTAATATATAGCATATTTCCATTCATTTATGGTTAACCACAGCAGTCTTTTCAGTTGTCATTTAAATTTGATCATTTGTAGTATCATCTTTATATATCACCAGGAAAATGAAGACTCGATTCACGGTTCACAGTTTTATTTTGTGATTTGTATTTTTATGTGAGTGAAACTGTTGTAGTTGCAAGTCATTTTTGATTTCATGACGCCTAAAGTCATCAGATTCATGACTCAAGACTGACTTGCTTGAGTCTGAGTCATGTGACGCAAGTCCACACCTCTGTTTTTTGGTTCACAACTATAAGCCCTACATTCAAATAAAACTGATGTAGAACTTTTGCTTAGCAAGACAGTTGTGTTTATTTGTAGGAACTGACTATGTTTTCTCACACTTTATCTTTATGACGGGCGACTGACCGGGTAACTGTCACTCCTGAGTTGATGTTAACTGGAAATGCGTGATACCAGGCAATTTACAAAGAAGCTGAGCTAGCTAGCTGACTCTGTAGGAAGACAAAGGCCCCTGTGTTTTGGCCCCGTGGTCCTTGCTCACTCAATTTAAAGACATTTTATTGAATTCCAGCTGTGACTAGCATGTGGGACTATTTGAAGTGCACAGAGACGGCCACATAAGGCAGGCTTAGGTCATTGGTAAATCTTCACAGCCTTTTTCTGTTAATGATTTCTCCTCCAGATCCTGTGCTTGGACAAGAGCTTGGAAGAAATGCTGACAAGAGTAGATGAGTTTGTTGGAATGCTGGATATGGTAAGCTAAGTCAGGCTATGACCCTGTAAAATTTAATGAATGCACTGTATGTACATTTTTACTGAATAAAATGCATATTTGTCTCTCACACCCTTTTGTGTTTTTTTTCCTCCAGATCCGTAATGATACCTCCCAGATCGTGAATGAAAACCTACCTCAAATCCAGCAGAAGTCTGATGAAATGAGACAAATATACAGAAGAATTGACAAGTTAGAGGTAAGTGGTCATTTTATTTTTGCAGGGCTGAAGATATTAATACTACTCTCTTCAAGATATTAAGTTGGATATTTTTTTAATGCACACTTGATTGAGGGAATGGAATCATGTGACCAAAACAGACTAAAAACTACAGTAACAAGGATTTTCAAAATAATATAATATGAAACCTGTGATGTTTCGTCATATGAACAGGATTTTGTGTGTTTTTATTTATAATTACAGCAGCAGAAACTGAGAGATTATAACAGGCTGACCATTTCCCTTTTCAATAATGGAAGTAAACACCGGTCCAGGAGCGCAGTTTGTTCCTGTTTTCAAATACAATTACTGTTTCACAGTCACCAAGTGACTAACGAAGATAAAATCCAAAACACAAACATTTATTCAGTTCAATCAGTTATTCCAAACTTCTTTCTGCATTCACTCATCTGCCTCCTTTTTCAAAAACAGCGCATTAATTAATCGCACACGTTTATGAAACCTTTAGTATCTTCAGCTTGTTTTGTATTTATTTATTATTTACATATAGCTTTAATGGCTGAGAGAGTCAGGGCAGATGCCTTTTATTGCATATGAGTGTACAGTTTTCTTCTGAATGTATATGACGATAAACTACAGAAACTCTACTGGTCTGGTTAGCATGGAAGGGTGTAGCAGGCCTGTCATGATGATGACTACTCTTGGTGGTAGGTATATTGTCCCGGAAATAGTTGATATAATAATAAATGATAAACAACGTTATTTTCATTTTAAGACCATTTTATTTTATGCCAATATCATAGCATAATAATGCAAGTACACCCTTTCAGAGAGCAATGAACTTTTGATTCTTAAAGGTGTTGTATGTAATTCTGGAGAAAGATAAGCCACTTTTACACTGCCAGATTTTCGGCGGATGTTGGGCCGTTTTGCCACTGTAAAGATGAGCAACTGGGGAGACAAGGAATTGCGCACCCTCCTTGCCCTCGCAAACGAAGAGGCCATTAACCGTCAGATGACGGGGACGGTGAAGGACGGGCCGACTTATGAGAGAATCGCCGAAGGACTGACCAGCCGTGGCTTCCCTCCCACGTCACTGTTTACGTCACACGCTGAGCTACACGTTTTGTTACTTGCCCCGAAAAAGGCGCATTCTGTATAAACAAAAGTAGGCAGGCGGCATTTTGCTGCACTCCCCAATTTTGTTTTTATACTGCCAATGCTGAACGAAGACTGATTGGGCTTTCCTACAATTCCTGTTTAAAAAGGGATTTAATTGTTGATTCTTGCTCCCAGGTTGTCAAATACTGACATTTTGTGTTGTACCGAGCCAAATCACTAACCCAAAATGATACTCAGCGATGAACCATCTTTCTCCAGAGTGACATACAGCGCTTTTAAGAATATTTAGACTGAAGGACGGAAGCAGTGGGACCAGCAAATTTAAACGTGTCTCAGCATAGTTTTCCTCTGTTTATTCGGCATGGCACTCTGAAAAAATGCTTGCGCACTGCGTCCTAGTAGAAAAATCCCTTTTGTGTTTTTTCTGGTTTTCTGGTTTCTGGTGACTCAAATGTTGGTGACATTCTCATGTAAACAGACATGCAGGTAAACACAGGGCATTATCGTACAATATATAGACATGACCTCGATGATTTTTGCTCAGTAAGTCGATAACGTAATAATTGTGTCAGGCAAAAGGAAGATCCCAAACTTTGGAACAGATTCTAATCACAGGTGGATACGCAAATTATTTTTCAATAGTGTTAACACTACAAGATAAGGCACTTGGTCTTGGTGGAAGTCTGCGCTCTCCAAGAGCCTTTCTATTTTCAAGTGAAGTTTGTCTCACATAATGTTGCAAAGAATCTAAATTTTATCTGCTATATTATTTTGATGTGCCTGCAGGCCTTTGTTAAGATGGTGGGAGCCAACGTCAGTGCGATGGAGGAGCAGGTCACACAGGCAGAGGGAGAACTAGGAACACTACCTGGTGCTTTCAAGAAGATCCTCCGCACGATGACTGTCCCAGGCTTTTTAAATGTGAGAGCTTATTCGTGTACATGTGGATTTGTAGTTCGACATAGTCAGTTTGCTTGCTCAGTACTCATAACAGCAGTTGTTGTGATTCTCTTACAGGCAGTGCTTTTTAATAATTAGGATTCCTTTTGTGTTTGTTCACTCCAGAAACCGGCCAGCCCAAGAAGACCAGCACCACATCAGCGTCAAGAGGTCCCCAGCGTTTTCCGGACAGACGATTATTTCACATCACAGCCAGAGCAGTGACACGCTAGAACTTTTAACACATCACTCGGTTCTAACCTCAGAGGCCTGTTGGGTGAAACTGTAGAGACTACTTTTACTGCCATCCATTGCAAGAGGATCTATTGGTGCAGCGGCCTCACCAAAGCAATAGTAGCCTTTCTGAGCAAGTCACTGGAAGTCAAGCGCAGGAAAACATTCTTCATTTTTGAGTGTCATTTTCCTGGCGGCAGCAACAAGCACTGAACTGTAGCAAACATGATTTTAAAAGTGCCTAAATTGGTCGTATCTCTGTCAGTCTTATTTTCACTATTTGTGAAGAAAACAGTGTCAGATGTTGGATATGTGACACATCAGGAGGACAAAGTCATCTCACTCGCCAATAGGACGCTGTAAAGAAGGTACAATAGGAGGAGCTGTAAAGATCTGTAAAGGTGTATTACGTGAAGAATTGACCCATCTTTTTTATAAGTGACATTCCTGTTACTGGTGTTTGTAAAGACCTGCACGCTGTTACGAATTAATCTGTGTCTCCAATGTCTCATCACTCTCCCCGAGCAATATTGATCTCGTCCAGTTAAGCATTTAATGTCTTCCATTTCAAAATATTCACTTTATTGCTAGCTTGACGTTACTGGCTACAAATGACAGTTGCCTCGTTGATATGGGGCTAAATCTTTGATAGCACCTTTTCAATAAAAGCACACTATAGATGAAATGTTAGTCGATTTTGAAAGTTTGGGGGGTGGAGCTGTTTGTGATGATAACCAGAGGAGGCTTGGATCTCGTCCTTGGGAGACAAGTGTACTTTATAGATGTAACTTGACCCTTACCCATCAAACAAGGTTTAATCGATAATGGTTACAGCTATGATTTATTATTTGATTCATTATTTGCCAAAACAGGAATAAAAATGTTTCATTTACAGGTTGATATTGGTTTGTGTTTTTTAAATAATCATTAAAGCTTTATTTGAGACAAGTTATTTGTTGCATGACCCATCATTAGTTCTTTACACCCTTTAAGTATGATGTTTTTTAGTTACAGCTTACCTACCCTAAAAGTCCAGTCAGTAAGATATAGGGGGATTTAGTGACATCTAGTGGTGAGGAATGCATATTGCAACCAGCTGAAACTTCTGGTTAGAATTCCTCCAGTGTTCATTGTTCAGGAATTGTTTACCGGCGCTGAAACATAGCACCTGCTAATCTGTGTTCACCTTTTTCTCAAGACACTCAGCAGGTTTTTACTTCTAGCCGATTTATCCACAGAGGTCTCTTCCTCTCCAAACAAATGGACCTGGTGATTTTGACTGGTAAAACACTGAATAAAGCAGTTTTGTGTTAAAACATCAAAGGTTTTCTCATGCTTACAAGGTGGCCGACGCAAAGACGCAAATGGCCCTATCTAGAGCCAGTGTTTGGTTTGTCTGTTCTGGGCTACTGTAGAAACGTGGCAGTGCAACATGTTGATCTCCAAAGTAGGGTTGCATGCAGTATGGTTTCATAATATTATGGTATTACAGAATTATCATTAATATCAGTCAAAATGACCCTCATTGAATAAAAATGGAAGGGTTCATTTTGTTTGAATAAATGTTTTATTACGACAATTGAAAGTTGGAACCATTTTTTATGTGTAAAAAGTTTTTGAAAAAAATACTAAAATAAAGGTGACATTCTCCATCCACTTGAATTTCTTTTCAATATGGTAGATATGCAAATGTACACAGTATAACTGTCAATTTTCATTTCATGGTATACCTTAAAACTGGTATACCGCTGCGACCCTACTCTGAAGATGAGGACCCGCCCCCTATGTAAATATAAACAGCTCATTCTAAGGTAAAAAAAAATACACAAGGAATCTTATTTCCATGTGATTATACAGCAATGAAAATATTATATTCAATGTCTGCACATATACCCCCCTAACATACACACTGCACTTTTAAGGTATTACTGAACTTTAAGCCCTGAGTTTAGTTTTTCAGGCATCTCTTTGGTGTGCAATTAAGTCCCGCCTCTATCAGGACTGCCAACCATGTGTACATGGTATTGATTTTGTTGGAGGTGGTCATTATTTGCCATGTTTCCACTGCATAGTACAATTATTTTAGTGTGCGTTCCAAACCGCATACTTTTTCTTTTTACTTTTAGTAGGCACTGCATCTGCCCTTAAAAAGTACATACTGTTGCATGCAGTGTGCACACAATCAGGACATACTACTTCCTCATAACATTATGGCCTGGACCTTGACCCTCTCACTCATATATCTGTCATGATGGAGATAAAACAAAATGCCTTTTTGCAATTTCTCTTTCCTTAACTTTTTTATTTAATCATTCAATCAGGTAAAGTACAAACACAAGACACATATCAAGTATCATATCATCATCTTCCAGGATGCAGTGAACAGAACACCACAGATACAAAACACAAAGACAACAAACAAAACAAAAAAAGGCACAAAACAGAATAAATAAAGCATAATAAACTTTAAATTAAGCATAAATTAATCATTATTGAACATAATGTAGACAAAAATAAAAGATATAATGAGGCTGAATAAGCAATTTATAATATTTATTCATTACCGATTAATCTATAGAGGTATTTTGCACATTTGGAGTTTATTAATTTAAGGGACTTGGTGTAAACTTGAATTTCATTGTAGTAGCCAATAAAGATGGGTGGGGTTTTAATACATTTAGCTTTGTGAATTAAACATTTGGCTAACATAAATAAAACAATGATCATCAGGTCCAATTTTTTATCTTAGAATACCCTTATGATCTAATACAGCCATCATCGTGGTTTCCTACTCAACTATTCTCTAAAGTGTTTCCACAATAACTGTGTGTGAGAGCAGGAAATACAGAGATCTGTTCTGTTGCAGAAAATGCAAACATTGTTCTCAAAAACAAATCTTAGTCTTAAAAGTTCATTGGAAGGTTAAAGATCATTCATTATTTTGTGGTGGGTTTATTTTGTTTTGTGTGGAACTGGGTATTTGATATTGATATTATTGGTGTTTATATTTAGTATTTTATTTATCTAATACCTGTGACCTTTTGCTGTTGGTTATATTATGATTAATTTATTCAATTCAACCACTATTATTTCTATTATTATTGTCATCCATCAACTATGGTTATTGGAACACACAACGAAGAACTCCTGACAGCCTTACCTCAGGGCAAGATTCCATATCCTCGTTTTGATTGGTCAGCTGCATTTACGTCATTGATTCGTCATAACTCGGAGGAAGCGGGAACCCCGTCATCCTCGCCTGGGTCTGTGTAGCTCCACGCTGGCTCGCCCGCTAATTTAAAAAAAGTAAGCCAAAACTTACACACACGGTAAAGTACTGTTTTTGAGCCGAGTGCTTCTCAACAACAGCTTGCCCTGTTGTAGTAACGCGGTTTTGTCGAGACGAATACAGCGAAGATAGAGTTAACGGTCAATGCAACGGTTCCGGGTAGAGCAAATCTGTGTGCTAACGTTAGCCGCTACTGGGTGGCTCGTGAGGGTAGCTCGCTATGTTGAATGGTGGACACGGTTTGGGTGTAGTTTTCTCCTTAACGCTGGTCCCAGTTTTACTCCATGAGTTACGTCTCAAATGCCTTTGGGAGTGCTCAGCCATACAGAAGGAATGTGAATGAGAGGAGACAACAGTAACTTTACCTACTGCCACAAAAGAAGAGCTTCCACTAGCTATGCCCTAATATGTGTATTTTCGGATGCTTCCCATTTACAATAAGAAGATGGATTTATCCCGTTAACTTGAAGCTAAGAATCTCTTGATAGACCAAGCAAGCCAAGTTGGGCTGATGGGTTGTTGTGATGTCTGGCTTTGGAGAAACTTGGGCTCATTAATGAAATATCTGGAGGGGGAAAGATTTTGATAAGGCCTTGTATTGAACTACCATTTTCATTTACTTTTTCTGTTTTGTGTTAAAGGTGAAACTACAATTATTATGTGTTAAACACTTCAAAAATAGAAATAAAAGAAAACAGTAGGAACAAAAAATGTCACACTCCTTTAAATCTTACGTTGAGAGTACAAAAGAAAGATATAACAACATCTAATATCTGTATGAGCAAAAGTGAAAGTGTCCACAGTCTGTGTATCTTCCCACAATTATGAAATCATATTGAATTGTGTCGGGCCTCCATTTTAGTCCAGATATCTCAACGCAGCCATCCTACCTGTGCTGTAATCTTTAATTTTGGTAGTGTCGTGAATGTAAAGTAACAAGAGATCATGCAAGGTGGTGGATTCTCATTAAATAAACCTGCAACAGTTTTTTTTTGTGGGTTTACCTACATAAAGTCATGGTTTTAACCCGCAAGTGACAATGTTAATGCATTCTGTCAAAATGGAGCAAGACTTAAGTCTGAGATTTTCTCTGTCATCGGTTAAGTTGTTAGATGTGTAACTAATAGAGTGTCTGGCATTCCTAACTAGAGTAGAAGCCTTCCTTCAGTACCTTTTTTCCTTGACTAAAGCATCGACACCTTTTCATTCATCCATATACAGCGTTTATTTTATATGAACAGTCCTAAGTTGTGTAATTTATCACAGTGTGGAATGTTTAAATTATTGGAGTGACCACAGAAATGTTATTTTAGAGAATGTGTTCACAAAGTATTGAATGAGTTCAGTGAACAGCTTGCAGTCCGCTGCAACTTTGACTGACCGCTAATAACCAGATTCACCTCTTTTACAGATACAAAGCTCCATAGATGGCTTGCGAGAAAGAAATATGGCAGAAGATTGGAGAAGGCTTTGTCCAAGAATATTACAACCAGTTTGACAATACCAACAGGACAGCACTGGGTAACCTCTATGTAAGTTTGTACAGTGTCTGTTTTATTATTGCCTGTTTGTTAAACATCAACCAGGGTCCCTGTGGATCCTAAAATGTTTTGAATTTAGTATTTGATAGTCAAGGTCTAAAAATGTCTAGAATTGTTGGAGGGGAGGCATTAAATTTGGTCTGAGGTAGTGTTGTCACGGTACCAAAATTGGGACCCACGGTATGATACCAGTGAAAGTGTCACGGTTCTGAGTAGTATCACGATACCACAGCAAAAATTAGGCAGATGTGCCTTTTGTCATTTATAAAAAGATAAATCACTTTTCTATAATACATCAATGATATTTCAATGGAATAAATTACTTATTGACTTATTCATACTTCTAAAACAGCATCAATAAGTGATTAACATAGGGGGGATCAAAATAAAATAAATAAATAAAATAAAAATCAACCAGCCACCCTCCTCCCCTGACAAGTTAAGAACAGTCCCGTAAGTGCGGTGAGGTTTGTGGACCGTTACCTGACACAAAGAGAGAAATGTGAACAGCTCGTTTCTCCTCTGACACGTCACATACCTGTGTGCCGCCTTTTGTTTCTGCTGCTGGTTGAAATCTGTACTCGCACAGCGTGCTCCTGAATGATTTCTTTTGCTCGCACAAAACTATTTTTAGTCGCAAATGCGAGTAAAATGCTCGCGCCGTAGAGCTCTGTGGAAAACGAATCACTGTAGCATATATAAACAAATCTAAAAAAAGGTACATAATGATACATATTATGGTATCATATGTACCGTAGTGTTTTAGTACTGTGGTCTACCGCTGGTACCAGTATACCGTGCAACACTAGTCTGAGGCAGAATTAATGTCTATTTTTTGTTAAGTATTTGTATTTGATTTTACTATTTTTTTCTTTAATATCGCACAGCATAGACCATTTCTTCAGCCTCCAGCACATATTTGCTCGTGCGTACGTTACCGCTTAGTGGGTGGCACTATTACACCTTGTGTGGCTGTGATCCACATTTTAACCTCGAAGAAGAACGTGTTTATCCAGCTTCCAATTGAAGGGGTGGGGCAGGGAAAAGAACAAACAAGAACATGGCACTGCAAGCAGGCAATGCAGGCTCAGCCATGGGTAAAGCAAATTCAGTAACAAGTAGTTGAAGAATGACAAATATAGTGGCTGTCTGAAACTATCCAGTGAGTTGTATAAGGCGTGATGTGAACTTTGTCAAGCCTTATAGTAGCGCTTGAAAAAGTACTATGGCCATCGAGTTGTTAGAATTAAACTGGTGGATCAAGTGGTCCTCCATGTGCTGAGAAAATGCTTATACTTTTTAAGCCAAATAAACTATTAATAACAAGACTAAACGTCTAGTTTGTCCATTTCTTTTGCTGCAGTACTGGTGATAGAAATATGCAGATACTATTAACAACATGTGGTGTGCATGTATTTGATGTAAACATTTTTTTTCTCTTAGTCTCCTGAGGCCTGTTTGACGTGGGAAGGATCCCCTTTTCAGGGGAGAGACGCGATCACTAGCAAATTAGCAGTAAGTATCTCTTCTTGCTCCATTTGCATCAATCCTAGTCCGCAAAAAAATGTTGAAAATGTAGGTTTCCAACAGGTTATTTTCTAAGGGGAAGGAGGAGCGGAGCCGTTCACTGGCAGCTCCCTATGTGTGTGGCCATGTATTATTGTACATTCCATTTATAAATTTTGTTGTTTCCAATCTACAGAGTTTGCCTTTCAAGCGAATTAAGCACATCATCACAGAACAAGACTGCCAGCCCACGGTAGATGGTTGTATCCTCATCATGGTGTTTGGGCAGTTACAGGTAAGATGGTTCATTTTGTTTAAAACTTTGGGCCTGCACTTGGGGTCTGTATCACAAAGCGAATTCAGATCAGTCTGGCTATCTTTGGGTTACCTAAATTCACTGAACCTAATATTGATGGTCCTGGATCTTAAAGCTGATTGTCAGCTGGCTCTGTTAGCGATGTTTTTTTTTTTGTTGTTGTTTTTTAAATCCAGCTTCAGGCATCTGTTTTTCTTAACATACTGTATTTAGTCTTTGGGCACATTGGACTGTTTTTTATATATATGTTTATTATGTATTTATTATCTGTGAAGTATCACAGATATGAACACATACGCAGTGTGGAAAAAAATTCATATAGAAGACATTTTAACATTTAACATAATGTTAGAGATTTTCCTTTTTGTTTTTAAATCCTGACTTTGACTATTGATAAAAGTATGATTTTTTCAAAGGTGTATCGTTAGATACTTGCGCAAAGAATGTCCGTACCAGTAGGGTTGGGTCGGTATGAGGGGGGAAAAAAAAGGGTCCGGTTTTTGTTAAAAAAAAACAAAAAAAACGCATCAAGTCGGTAATACCGGATTTTCGCCACATGGGGGCGCAATTGACTCATTTAAAATAAAAAACGACCTCAGGACAACAGAGTGACAGTAACAAGTTGTTTCTTTTATTCCTTACAAATAAATTTTGCAGCTTACTTAATCAGTGCAAACAAGGGTTGCCTCCTTCGTCTGGCTCAAAGCCAAAGTGTTGCCATAGTGGCGCATTCTTTGATTTTGTCGAGACTAAATTGTCCGCCATTATCGACTCCCCGTCACTATTAAACAAACTCCAGGCAAAGGTAAAGGTAAAGTTCCACTGATTGTCACACACCTGAGTGTGTGAAATTTGTTCTCCGCATTTGACCCATCCCCTGAGGGAGCGGTGAGCAACAGCGGTGCCGCGCTCGGGTATCACGTGGTGATCTAACCCCCCAATTCCAACCCCTGATGCTGAGTGCCAAGCAGGGAGGCAATGGGTCCCATTTTTATAGTCTTTGGTATGACCCGGCCGGGGATCGAACCCACGACCTCCCAGTCTCAGGGCGGACACTCTACGACTAGGCCACTGAGCTGGTTGGTGAGGCTACAGTAGAGGCGCATGCGCACTCACACCTCCTAGCTCAGTCCCCGCCCCACCCCCTTCTCTCTACTGCTTGCTGTGCGCTTGGTGAAGAGGCAGACACAGGTGCTCACAGACTCGGGCTTACTATAAGCAGAGCGGACTACGTGTAAAAATGTCCGTGAAAAATCCCCGTGATGTGAAAAATACATGCCGAACAGTCTTTTGTGTGACACTGGTGCGCGGAGCGGAGTCCGCGCGGTCGTGCTTTGCGCGCACAGGGCTTGCGGACGTCCACTTTTACCGGGCGCACGTTCTGCCCAAGTATGCGGTCCGGTCGGTCTCAAAAAATAAAACCCGGTCCAAGACGGAGTACCGGACCAAATTGGTATTACCGAGAACCGACCCAACCCTACGTACCAGATTTCAAGACTTTAGACCAAACAGATCAAATGTGCATTTTCCCTATCTTACAAATGTAGTCTTTGGGCACAAATGGGTTAATGTAAAGTGTGATTAAATTTGGTCAACCCACCATCAAAAGTAAAATGTATACAATCACATAACCAGAGGAGAGTAAGTAACATTAGCAACAATGTCCAAATATTAAAGTGAGGCTGAGGCTATAAATAAACATGGGATTTATTATACATGTCTTCAGTGCAGAGTGATTATTTACTTCGTGATGGAATAAGGGTGTAAAGCACCAACACTGTTAGGATGAAAGACACTGTAACTAAGGGTGTTTTCACACTTGGTCCTTTTCAGCCCTCTGAGTGGACTCAGAGCTGTGACTCAGCATTTTTGGTGCATTTGCGAACACTCAGACCCCTCTGATACGAACCGAACGAGGTGGTCTGAGTTTGGTTCACTTAACCTGTGAACTGTGAACACAAAGTGCTCCAAGTTCGCTTTGCTCTCCGCCATTGTATTTAGCCTTCTAGATCACACACTATTGCACTGGGATGCTTGAAAAAACAGACAAAACTTCGTCAGCCTGTAACACTTGCAAGGACGCAGGATGAGGAGTAGTTTGGTCCACGGAAGATACTGCACATCTCCAGATGTGGAATGTAGGATACATCAAATGGCAACAGTCTACAGCACACAGAAACGCTAAGGGTTTCCTCCAGTTTTAAGTTAATCTGAAAGTGAGGGGCTTCATAACCACACTGCAGTGCCACATCAAAGTAAAAACAAAACTATATCAATATATGTGTATATATATATATATATATATATATATATATATATATATATATATATATATATATATATAGGCTATAGTGTGAACAGAAGAGGGCTGAGTCCCCATCAGAGCTGAAGGTGAACACAAAAAGAACTGAGTCCCTTGTCTGTTGGTCCACCTTTGGTCTACTTTAAGAGGACTGAGTTTGGTTTGTTAAAATAGGACTATATGTGAAAACACCCTAAAATGCAGCTATGATCGTCATTGTGTACTTAGTGTGGTAAACTGTCCCTCCGTTTTTTAGAAGCTGAATGATTCTACTGACCTATAAAATATTTATTATTCTGTATCTCTTGTCACCTTAATGTGAAGTCAGTACGCTGGTCTCTGACAGAATCCTGTAGCCCAAAGATGGCTGGTTAACCCACCAATCTTGCTTCATGTTACCAACCCCAGGTGTTACCACCTTTTGCCCCACTATTACACACTTGCTGTATCTGATTGCAGTTTTTCTTATAAATCAATCGTCTTTCTTAATCTGTTTCTGAATATTGCATGAATAGTAAATAAAGTATATGACAGAAAAATAGGCCTGTGTAATGTATGTGTGATGCATTTCTGCTTTAGTCAACATTACCGTATGTCATCATTGTACTCACAAATACCTCTGTAACCTTTTCTGCAACAGGCAGATGAAGATCAACCGATGGCCTTTCACCAAGTGTTTATGCTGAAGTCCGTAAACTGCTCGTGGGCCTGCACAAACGACGTGTTCCGGTTGGGGGTACACAACATACCAGTGTAGCCATCTGAACATGTTGGTTCGCACAGATTAACATCCTGCTCAGAAAGGCCTACTATGGTCATGCTGTCATTGAAAACACAAGGGATTACATGCAGACTTCCACCATGTTCACAATGCATCTACATGCATGCTCATTGTATGAAAGATGTATTATATTACATTCCTGTCCAATAAAAGAGTTCATCAATGAAATCCTGGCTCAGTTTTTCTGTACCTTAATGTCACCCATGACTAACAGTGAGTAGTTCGCAGCAGGAAATTAAAAGTTTAGTCAAAGTGATTTGGGGTGGAGGGGGATTTCTATTTTACTATGCCAATGACGTGGTTTCCTATCATGTGTATGAGCACTGGGGGCGCTGCACCCTCTGTGAGTGGGTGCCAGTTTAAAGGGCTCAGCCAACAAAGCTACTTTTGCATCCACACAAGGTTATGGCACGGAGCTGGAGGAGCTACATTCAGCTCTCCTAATGACACCGACGGTGGAAAAATAACCTCAGGAAATGGATTTAATGAATATATGTCGGCAGCCTGATCGTCTTAAAGAGTCGGTAAGCAGTAAACTACTATGAACTGTATCCATAAGGGACGTAACGTTAAAATAACCAGTAATATACGTAAGTTTGCGTTACTCTGCTGTACACCTCCGGATAACTGGAGGTGTATGAGTTTGTCTTTGTCAAATTAAAGTCTTTGCTTTATGAATTTAGGCAGGTTTTCGACATATTTATTAACGTTAGCTGTTACAAAACTGGCCTTAGCTGCTCATGTAAGCTAGCTAGCTAGCTTAACTGTCAGTGACGGTGTAACGTTGGGGGGTTGTCGGATTTAAGAAAATCGTCGAGAGAAGGGACAATGTAAGTGTTGGCAATAACAGACTTCCATTGGGTAAAGTAACTAGAAAACCTGAGACTGAATATGTAACGACATGTCCTTTGTGTAGTATCATGTTGTGGATGTTGTTGGACACAGTGCGCAGGCGCGGTGGCCTATTTCATAATTATAAACACAAACCCTTGAGCCGTTTTGTCTAGCAAACTCCAAAACCTGTAAGAAACTGTTCGTTACTTATGAGAGAGGTGGAGGTGGTGCATTAAAGAGGAGCAGAGGAGGCATGTCAAATGACTGTATAAGCTTTAATGAGTGACTTGTGTTTTTTATTTTGTCTTAAGTGAAGGGCATACAACCTAAAATGGCTGTAGCACATGTCTTCCAAGTGCAGGCAGAGTCTATAATAACAGAAAATGTTGGATTATGACATTTCTGATGGTCCTTGAACACATTATGTGGGAGGAACAACATAACTGAATCTAAACTGTAAATAGTGATATTTCATCTAAAGCATTTTACATGTCTCATTTAAGATTTTGCCAAAATAAACTATCTGCGTTAACTCATTTATAGTGGAGGGAAGGTCATGCATTTTCCCCAAGTCACTCAGGGAGGCTCAACAAAGAGTATTTGTAGCTTCAGGTAAAGAACATCTGTAAAGAACAGTCCCTAATGATAGTAAGATTACTTCTACTGATCGAATTAAGCAATCGAAATACAAGCCAGATACCATACCAAATGTGAGGTGAGAATGTGTTAACTTGCTGTTAAGTCGCATACTCTGCTCTTGTTCTTTGCAGAATGGCCTCAAGGATAAAGACCCAGACTGGCAAAATGGTTCAGAGACAGAGGAAGAACCTTTGCTTCGAGAAAACCCCAGGCGGTTTGTCGTCTTCCCCATCCAGTACCCCGACATCTGGAAGATGTACAAGCAGGCACAGGCCTCTTTCTGGACCGTGGAGGAGGTGGGTATCAGTTCTACTGTGCCAAGTAAATCTTGTCATTTGAGTGTTTCACCAGCTGGCTTATTAGGAAGTTTTACTGATCAAATGCATTTTGATAAAAACACTAACTTAACAGTCTCATTATGTTCAACTGTCCTACTATCCTTGGGGTCAATTTGACCCCGTTCAATTTTTAATGTCTCTTAAGAAATGGTCGATGTCACACTACTTCATATTTAATGACTTTTCTAAATCTAACGGGGACAACTGGGTAAACACAAAACCAACATGATTATATGTTTTCAATGTCTGTTGATGTTGTGTCTTTCAGGTTGATCTATCCAAAGATTTGGCACACTGGGAACGCTTAAAGCCTGAGGAGAAACACTTCATCTCACATGTGCTAGCCTTCTTTGCTGCAAGTGACGGCATCGTCAATGAGAACCTGGTGAGGGATTTCACTCAGCTGTAACAGATGTTTTGTGGATTGTATGCTGAAGAGATGATCATTTCTAGATCAACCTACAACAGACACTAATAGATTGAAAGCAGATGATACTTTAAAATAATGTGACAGGGTATTGAAGTTATTTTTTCTTCATATTTGTGTTTCTGTCATATCCATCAGGTGCAGAGGTTCTGCCAGGAGGTGCAGGTCCCTGAAGCACGCTCCTTCTACAGCTTCCAGATCCTCATAGAGACTGTTCATTCAGAGATGTACAGCATGCTCATTAACACCTACATCAGGGACCTGAAGGAGAGGTTAGTTCCTCTGATGCTCAGTGGCGATGATTAGATGGTAAAGATTATGTGCCTCAGTGCCTTTGGAGCAACTGCATATCCACACACAGACATGTTCTCTGCACTCATCTAATCTTCTGAAGATTCAGACAAACTGTAAGACTTGCACCTGTTCGTCGCAGGCTGTGTCTGCTCCACATTGTGGTTCATTTCTGATACATTTCCAGCTACAGCAGCTTTCATGTCCCAACAGACAAGGCAACAGTTTAACGGCCTCTGCATCAACTGGCAGTTCACAAAAGCTAAATGATTTTTTTTTTTATTTTTTTTAAATGCATCAAGTTCAATTCACTTTTGGGTGTCCGTAATTTAAAAAAAAAAAAACTGCAAGGCAGTCAATGCTTTTTCTAGTTACTGTATTCGCTATGCTGATGCTATGTGTTTATAGCTAGTAATGAAGGTCATTTTGTATTTATCGTGTGTTTCAGGGACTACTTATTTAATGCCATTCAGACCATGCCTTGTGTCAAAAGAAAAGCAGACTGGGCCCTCCAGTGGATAAATGACAGCAAATCCACATTTGGTATGAAAGATACGACATTCAAAACATCATATTGTACATCACATAATAATGAGAAAGTGTTGTCTAGAGGAGCTTCCTATTTACCTGTAGTTAATAGCAGTCTTAACACTTTTTGCTTTCAGGGGAGCGCATTGTGGCTTTTTCAGCAGTGGAGGGCATCTTCTTCTCTGGCTCGTTCGCAGCCATCTATTGGCTCAAGAAGAGAGGACTAATGCCTGGCCTCACCTACTCCAATGAGCTGATTAGCAGGGATGAGGTGAGATGAGTTCACACAAAAAAAGACGTGATTTCATCTGTTAAAAGGATCAATTTAAGGTGTAGCTGGGGAAAAAGGTGGGAAGAGGAGATGTGTATGATCTCAGGCTCAGACTCTCAGACTTCTTGTTCTTGCAGCACATTAAATAATACAACACAGAAATCTTAGGCATTGCTTTTGCATAGGCTGTGCAAGTCCTTCCTGCCATTTCAGGCCATTCAACTAACTTTAAGCTTAGTGTTCTGGATTACTGTTTGCATGTGCCACTCCTCTGATGTGACTGCTGGCCTGTTCAGCTCTACCATTCACACTGTGCTGTTTAAAAATGTTCAGAGTAGTCATGGTGGTCTTCGGTCAGTTTAGGTGGCAAATATGGTCACAGCTTGCACATCAACACAGTAAATGGCTTATTTTTTCTGGTTTCATATCATCTACTCTTACGTATATATATTTATGTGTTTCCTAGGGCCTGCACTGTACCTTCGCCTGCCTGCTGTACAGCTACCTGGTGAAGAAACCATCAGAGGACCGGGTCAAGGACATCATCACCAAAGCTGTTAGCATTGAGCAGGTCAGCTAGTGTTGGAGGAAATATGCTCAATCCAGACCACACATTTATAAATTGCTTTGCATGTTTTTAATTTGTTTGTTTGTTTTTTACATATCATGTTTGGTGTTGCAGGAGTTTTTGACAGAGGCCTTACCAGTGGATCTCATTGGAATCAACAGTTGTCTGATGAAGCAGTACATTGAGTTTGTGGCCGACCGGCTTCTCTCTGACCTCGGACTGGCCAAGGTAACTATCATTTAAAAGGTACAATGACAAAACAATGTGGAGGGCATCGTCTTCTCTGGCTTTCATACATCTACTCATGGACGAGAGGTTTGTGCTTGTGACAGTTTAAGATGTAAACATTAGTGGCGTCCTCCTTGGCTGAGCTGTGATATTAGCTAGCTTCATGGTGCTGGGTGAGCTAGCGGTAGGTGCACGCTTCCTTCTGCGTAGTGGTGAGGTTGGCAGAAAGAAACTGAAACTGCTCACAACAAGGTCTGTGGATTATCTTGAGTAACTGGGTCATGATTTCTGGAAAGAGACATTGCTGTTAAATTTTTCAAATTATTTTTTTCTGCGCTTTGAGTACCCCAAGCTGAGTGTCACCTAATTCCACTATATTTTAGAGAAGGCAGACATCTCTATGACCAGTATCTCCGACACTCCACAAGTAACCCTTTTCTCTCTCCCTCTCTCTCTCCTCTAATCAAAGGTATACCAAGCTGAAAATCCCTTTGACTTCATGGAGTCCATTTCACTCGAGGGGAAAACCAACTTCTTTGAAAAACGAGTCGCAGAGTACCAGAGATTCGGGGTTATGTCAAGTACGATGGACTATGAATTCACTCTGGATGCAGACTTCTGAAACTTGGATAACATTTCGTACATTAGACCTATTTATTTATTTTTGTTTAAGCAGTTACTGACATAAAGCCATGCTCAAGTCTTGTCACAATACTATCATAGTATTACAAAGGACAAATGAATGGTTTTAGATTAAATAAAGCTGCACAGTTTCAGCTTGCATGTATAACTTTTGGCAATAGGGACTGAGAATCACACCTGGAGTTAAGCAGCCTCAAGTAGAGTATATAACACATGGATCGTTCAAGCCCTGCTCACGTCTACTCTTTACCTCAGCATACTGCAAGGCAGGCATATGACCTCAATTTTGGTGAGTGAGGTGATGGGAGAGATTATTCTGCATCTCATTGGACATTTGAAGATGGTTAATATCTAGAATATATTTTATTGAGTCTGCAGATCTGGCAGCTGGCTTCTATGGTTGATTGTTTTAACTTTTTTGTCATTTTTAATGTACAATAAAATGTTTTTTTAAAATAACATTTTCTTTGTTGTAATTAAATAGTGCTTGTGATGCAGCTATCAGACAGCATTGTTCAGCAGCTTCATTTTCAAATAGGGCTGCAACTAACAATTCATTTTGTTACTGATTAATCAGCCGGTTAGTTTTACGACCAATCATTTAGTCCATAAAATATAATTTAAAAAGTGAGAAATGCTCACAATTTCACAGAGCCCAAAGTGATGTCTTCAGATTGCTTCTTTTCCCCAACCAAAACCTTAATTTACTATCATAAATGACCAAGAAAAACAAAATTATTGCATTTAAGAGGCTGAAACCAACAGAAAAATGACTGAAACGATTAATCGATTGTCAAAATAGTTGGTGATTAAATATCTTTGTATTTCAGAATATGAGTTACTAGTTATAAACATGGTTTAATGACATGATTTACATCTATAGAGCGGTCAGAATAAAGCCGTGTTGATGTGCATTGTAGTTTTACTGACACTTGACACAGTCAGATTAGATTAGCCACTCCTCCGTTAGCATACGGATGCTGGCAATGATAGCTAACAGTTAGCTTGTGTTTTCGCATTTTGAAAAAAGATGGCTGGGGACCTGCGAGGTTTTGCGCTGGAAAAAGCCGAGCTGCTCTCCATCCGTTTGAAGGAGCTCCTGTCTTCGGGACAAGGATATGTTCGGGCTCAGTTCGGGGTGGATTTGGGTCTGAAACCTGATGTGTACCCGACGTGGGTCGTCCTGTCCACGGCCGCGGCGGGTCTGCTGATGCTCTGTCTGTCCTGGGCCGCTGTCTGTGGCGGTGTGTTTGTCGGGAAAAAGCGGGGCTCCCCGGTCACTCAAGGCAACGGTGAGCCTGGCAAGGCCAGTTTTGCCAAAGCTGCCAAACCAGAAGAACAGAAAAAGAGGAACAAGAAGAAAACGACTGAAAAGGTAACGTTGCCGAGTGGTTGAATCACGGTGAATCAAAACAAGAGCGCTGTCGCTAAACAGTGTTAAATCAGTTAGCGTCAGTTAGCCGTTAGCTAATTAAACACAGGTATCCCCATTGTTATTCTCAATAAAGTTGAGTTAACCGTTAGGTAGCCAACTTCGCTTTCTCATACACCATGAATTAGCTAACGATAGCATCACAGCCCACTGTGTTTACAGAATATAAAGCTACCCAGGGACAGTCGTGTGACCCAGTTACTTTGACAAAAATAAACCAGTTAGCTAAAAATACACTGAATCACGGTATCTCGTTTAGATCATGCCAGCTAGCTTAATATGTGTAAAGCGTTAGCCACTTGATTAGCCTCCAGCTAATGATAATTCATGCTAGCTAACGTTAGGTAAAACGAAACCATAAGATAACCGAAGCATACCGCCTTCATGTCCCATTAATAAACTATCTATAAAGTAATTTAGCGTGTTTTTACACATTTGCTGCCGTTATTCAATCATTAACGTCAATATAGCAGAAACATGAGTTCGACTGGACTACATTAGCTCATCAATCCACAGCCATGTCTTTGTAGTCAGGTGTAATTAAGCATGTAAAATTACCAACCAAAATGGATCCGGTTTTTAGATTTAGATGTGTAGCTAAATTGATATTTTCTTTTAAAAATGTATGTTCATGCAGCAGTTTGTGAAGCCTACAAACTCACTACATTATAAGGATCCATCTTGAAATTAGTTGGTAGATTATTCTGTAAAAAAAAAACGATGGGTTCACAGATTTTAGGTAAGCATGTTTGACAATAAGCATGTTTATGTTATGTCTCTGTTTCTCCCCCAGAACACTCAATCCAATGGACAACCCGTGGCCGTTGCTCAGGAGGAAGTCAAAGTGACGGAAGTAGTTTCCAAACTTGCCCAGCAGATTAAAACCGAGAAGGTATGTTTCAGCGTCCACAGTTATAGGGACCCGAATGGGCAGGGCAGCCACAAGTTTTTCTTGAGTCTTTCTCAGTTACGTTGAAGACACTTTTGTTTTTGGTAAAATGAAACCACATTGTGACTCCTCGTACATTTTGCCAGTGAAGCATGGCCTCACAGGACTGCAGTGAGTGTAACCTTTTGTTACCTCATACTTTCTTTAAAATCACTTTGATGTCACTCTCCACAGGTGCATGAGGGACAGGCCCCATTGCAGGTGAAAAAGAACAAGAAAAAAAACAAGACAGATGTGAAACCAGTCCAGCATGTGTCTACAAATGATGGGAAGGAACCTGATGATGGTAAGACTAAACTGTTGTAGGGGAAATTTCACAACATCCACCCATTGCAACTGCTTATCCTCTTGAGGGTTGCGGGGGGCTGGAGCATATCCCAGCTGACGCTGGGCAAGAGGTACCAGCAGGCAGGTCGCCAGAATATCGCAGGGCTGACAGACAACCATTCACGCTCACATTCACACCTACAGCTAATTTAGAGTCACCAATTAACCTGCATGTCTTTGGACTGTGGGAGGAAGCCGGAGTACCTGGAGAAAACCCACCCTGACATGGGGAAAACATGCAAACTCTGCACAGTTCAATTTTAATTTAAAACTAAGTGTTTAGTTTTAGCCAGTACATGCCGCTCATGTCTTCAGTATATACAACTTACTTCACCTTCTGTGGATTTGTTAAGCCTCAGTCATTACTGTTAAAGTCTTCATGTTGTAGCCAGCCTCTTGATTAAATAAACAACCAAACTTTATCCACAGTCAACCATCAAAATACTTACTTATTATTACCTTGCACATGGCAAGTCACCTAACCATTTGGTGGTGTTGTTTTTTTTATTCCGTTTATGTCCACCAGGTGCATGGGAGACCAAAGTCAGTAACCGAGAGAAGAGACAGCAACGCAGGAAGGACAAGGGCCCCGAGGACTCTGGTGGCCCTGGAGGGGTGGAGACTCCCAAGAGCAACGTGGAGGCACCTGTGGCCACAGCACCTGTCAACACGAAGAAGAACAGAGGAAATCAGGGTATTTATGAGTGTGATGAACATGTAGTTAACATATGGTGTTGACAGGACTAAGCATATATATAGCACCTTGATGTAAACAAGAATTATCAGGTAATATTACAAGTTACTCAAGTGCATTTTTGTCTATATTGATACAGAGTCCCTGCATTCAAGAACTACTGGAAAGGGGGAGACAGCCACTGGAGCTGGTAAGGATACAGTTAAACCTTTGTTATTGTGACTGAGATAGGAAAACTATTAAATAGCTCCCTTTTCTTTATTTATTATTACATTATTACAACATTATGGAAAGGACCCTACAGAGAAATGAAATGTGTTTCCTCACCTTTTACTGACCAACTCTTGCTAGAGGAGAATTCTCAGAGAGGTGAACACATTGTCAAAATCAGTTAAATATTCAGCCATGACATTGAAAATCTTTCAGATAAGAGGAAGATATGCTTTCTGTACTCCAACACTACAAATTCTTCTCAGCACTCCCCTCTCCCTTTCTAACTAGTGTATCCACTATTGTTTTTCCTGCAACAAATCACCTCTCACAAGAATTCATAAGACTGCTCCTTAAGCATGACTTGGTGACAGTAACAAAAAGACCAGCAAAAGGTACAGAAAAACGTTTTATTGCTCTATAGGGATCTTTTCTGGAATATTATCAGTCTAACAGCAATCTTAGGCTGTCGGTAGCAAAAACAGGAACTTTAAAAGGACATAAATTGGCAGTGCACAATTGCCCCTAGGGATTACAGTGCAGCCTGTTACAATGCTGCAGCTGCTGAAAAATACAGACGTTTCTCTATAACTCTCAAATACAGAATCTGCTAGACTCAAGATTGTCACTTTTTGACAAAACTGCCAGTATGACTCCCTGTCTTCCCCCAAATGTTCCCCCACAGTGTCCTCCAGGTGGAGAGAGGAGCCATCCGTTAATGGTGGAGGTTGGACCCATATCAACTTGCCTGTGAAGATCCCACGTCAGATGGGTTCCATGGAGGGGACCAAGTGGAGTGCCATCTCCACGGCTACACATTACAGGCCCCCCTCTAAGCCTCAGTCTTGGGGACAGGAAACACAAGGTACCACCTCGACCTGAGTAGACCTTTTACACCACAAAAATAAATATCTGTAGTGCAGTATAACAAAGCACATTGGATTGAAATGAAACAAGAAAGGTGTTTGAGAGTAGTTATGGTGTAGGGTTTGTAGTCCTTTTTATTGCTCAGGGACTGAACAGTCCAAATTTTAACTACTTACATTAGCAGTATGATCAGATATTTCATCATACAGGACCATTTGTGTCCATAGAGCTATTTCAGGATTTTCAAGACTAGCTACAGTAACAATAAAGCACTGCCATTTTGACTGCTAACATATAAATAAAAGAAAATAATCACAATAAGAGGGGTTTTTTAATTTCGCTGAGCTCATAGTAATGTTTACTGTCAAAGTGAGCCACCTGCTGGGCAAAAGTGGTATTGCAAGAGAAAAATGAATTGGAGTGGCTGAGTTAGCTGGAGTTGAAATCATTGAAAGTCTAGATTTAAATCAACTGATGCTCAATATTGACATCCAAAATAATATCTACTTTCATAAGACATATATCGTTGAGGTTTTTTTTGTTTGTTTTTCTCCCAGAGAACTTGGATGTCAAGCACCGACATTGGGCACAATGAAAAAAATAATCTAATAATCTGTGATAAAACCTGATACAGGCCTTATGTTTACAGTAATTAAACCAGTTTTTAAGACTGTGGAAGGTGTATTTATACTGTAATTGAATGACTGCACACCAGTTCTAGGAAAAAAGGTAGTTCTTGATATCTCCATCGACTCTGAGTGTAGACATAAGTAGTTCAAATATATTATTCTTTAAATAGGCCATATAATCACAATGTGTCTCTGTGTGCTCTGGCCAGCAGCATGGAGTGGCATTGATGGCCGGATAAAGACTGACCTCAACCCCGTCACCTTCTCCATGCTGAGGCTGAACACCACAGGTTGGTATTGTGATTACCCATCAGCTTTATCACCCAGTCATAAACCAGACTCGACTTCTAGAATGCGTAATCGAAGAATTACAATTTTATCTCCCCCACACTGACTAATTTACTTCTTCTTTTTTTTTTTATCCCTCCCCCTCTCTCAATCACCCTTTGACTGTGTTTGTAGACCCAATATCAAATACAATGGAGCTTCAGTGGGCGAGGCGGCCTGATGTTGACGTTGATAACGAATGGTCTGGATTCAGTGAGTATTTCAGCAACCAGTTCCACACACAGAGCTCTCTAAACAAGAGCAGATCATGAAAAATAGGAGCAAAGCTGACAATGATTTTGTGATGATTCCCAAGTCTGTAAATCAAATACACGCACAGAAAAAAATATTCATACCTACCCCCTGTTTACACTTGGTTTTAAAATGTGTCTTGGGTGTTCAGATCACAAGTGGACAGCACTAAATACAAGTGTAAACGACCACCAAGACACATTGTAATCCGATCACTCAAGCCACTTGCCGAGGTGTTCTGAGACATGATGAGAGACTAATGTATTGTCTAAGTGCTGTCCTGCTGATGTGGATTATTTTAGATGGGATGGCACCAGTAGACCCTAGCTCTGACTGGAGTGCTCCTGAAGTGCCCTGGGAAAATTACGAGGAGCCCCCTGTGGTGGTGACACCAGCACCTCCAGTGAAGGAACAGCCTGTCCCCAACAAGGTATCACTGAAACTCTGTCAAATCGTCCACATGGCTGATTATGTGTCTCTAACTTATCCCTATGTAAGGCTTAAAAGTCCTTGAGATGGCTTTTACATTCTGGATTAGATTGCCTTGTTTTTTGGCACAGAATTAAGGAAGCAGCACAAAAGCTATGTTAAACAGTCCACTTCCATTCATGTAGTGTCTGTTCCACAGAGTACCTATTGATTTCCTTCTGCCATGGACCCAGTGATCCTGATCTCTAAATAACCTATATGTCTGTTTCTATGACGGCAGGTATTAGAGGATGAGAAGGACACTGACGACCCCTCCGATGGAGCAGCCAAATCCAAAAAGAAGAGGAAAAAGAAGAAGAAAACAAAAGAGGAGGCTGCAGCTGAGGCTCAGGTAAGAAACAAAACCATCAAGCTGTCAGATTAATATTGTCCACAAAAGTATAAAACTGTTTTAATGTATTTATGCTATTTATTTGTACATGTCAACATCAAATAAAGATGCGTTTTTCCTGTTTTGTAACGTCGTTTAATTTCTTTGATTGTAGATGGTGAGCACAGTGCCACTGGTCAATACAACACCTAAACCCCAAGAGCCTCCTGTGCCGGCCACCAAAAAGCAGAATCCCAGCATATCAACCTCTCAGAGTAGGTTTCCACAGCTCAGACTCTTTTATATTCACTCACAGTGAGGAAACAGATTTATTTCTTATCCTTCCTTTTTATCTCGCAGAGAAGTCTGAGCACACTGCGGAGCCTCCGAAGCACTCCCAGAAGAAAAAGGCCCAAAGGGAAACATGAAGTCACATCACAGGTTCACACAAAGCATATGCAAATGATTGTAAAACGTGTCACATGCAATAATTACCAGGTACAGAGTTTCTTTCTGAGATACACAAAAAGTTTATGAGTTACCGAAACAAAAAGAAAGCTAGCGGTGGATATCACCTGCTTGGCTAAATATAGAGATGAAATGTGGTCCTGTGGACTGCAGTCTTAACTAATTTGCACTATTTGCTACACTGCAACCAGAGCGGAGTTTCAGGGGAGGTGGACTCGCAGTGGAGGTACATGTTCATGTGATTATTTTTCATGGCATCAAAAGTTGTTTTTCCCCCCCCCCTCCAGGTGTTTATAATTGTTAACCCAAAAATATAAAATGGGTGTTTATTTTTTGTTATATGAAAATTTACATGAGAAGCATACATTTTTGTTCCTCAGAATACTGCACTTTGTTTTGTTTGCCATGCTTCCGCCTCTATATCAATAATGAAATGTGTGGGAGCAAGCTGCAGGGCTGGATTCCAATCAGGATACAGTAGTTAAACACTCACATAACCACGTCTTCATTCGTCCTGGCCATGATGTCATACCCTCATAGTGCAACTACAATGTAAGAAATTGGAGACAAAAATACACTCAAGTTTATCTGAAGCTAATTTGAGGCACAGTACAAAATTCTCTCCTTGTGTTTTCTTGCTTAGGTGTGAGGGATACATCCTGGCAGTCACATAGAGGTTTGTTGCCATGACAAAACTCTGATAATAAACCTACACGTGACTGCCAGGACCAAGGTTTGATCTGGCTGTTCTCAGACTGCTGAAGCCTTGTATTAGTTATGGCTGAACGTTAGGTGGCACTTGTGCACAGTAAGGCCCTGATCAGACAAAGCACGTTTTAGCAGCCAGGGGCGGCTTTTTGTGGTGGTTTTCAGTGAGGGTGAAGTGTTTTGCTCACCGCTTTTGTGTTGCTTAGCGCCTCACAATTTTAGGCTCTATGCACCTCGTGTTTTCGCAGG
This sequence comes from Epinephelus moara, assembly GCF_006386435.1. Taxonomy (NCBI): domain Eukaryota; kingdom Metazoa; phylum Chordata; class Actinopteri; order Perciformes; family Serranidae; genus Epinephelus; species Epinephelus moara. Next base: position 18,914,607 of record NC_065527.1, read on the forward strand.
AGTGCCCTGAATGCCTTGAGTTGAAATAATTTCAATACAGAGTGGAAAAAGCGCCAAACGTCACTGGTGTTTTCGCCCCACTGCCCAATCAGATGAATAGAGAGGCAGGTCCTCTGAGGTGGCGATGACACGATGTCAACCTAATGTGAGCTCACTTTCAGCATCGCCTTAGGCAAGCTGCAAAACATATCTGAACGAACTCTCCTCTACTACTTTTACCAACCGTAATTAGGCCCGACGAAGGTGTGACTGCACAGCCAGTACGCACAGGAGAAGTGATCACAGCAACCGACTGTGACTCTTTAAACAAAGTTACATGTGAGTGCTGTTAGGACAGGTTTGCCTATCCTTTAATTTAAAGTAAAATCTTAAAAAATCGATCCTTTGTGTTTAAACACTTATTGCCTGTAGCCTGTGTAGTTTATACAAGCTCCTTAATAAAGATTGGCAGCTGTTATCAGGTTGTTTCACAGCAGGCCATAGAAACTTTCCACAACCACTCCTGTAACGTATCCCGCCTCTTCACCATCCACACGTGTGGTAGCATGTTCCAAACTGTTGTTGTTTTGCCAAAATATGGTTACATGCACTACTAACCTGAGCTTCAGAGCTGTGCGGAGAGGCATAGCAAGACACTCACTATGTTTACATGCACATAATATTCTGGGTTTTGCCCTTATTTCGAAAAAGACAATATTCCTACGAAGGTGTTTACATGGCTAATAGAAACGAAACTTTCACTAATAGCCACTTTTTCTGGTTTTCCACCGGTAACGGACTTGCTTGACGCTGCAAACACAGCCTTCCTCTTTGAATCCTTTAACCACCTTCTTGAAACATTAAGCGTTTGCACATATCAAAAAAAACTATTGATATCCAAGTCTTTCATAGAGTTTAAAAGTAGGTGTGTTTTTCTTTCTGACCAGAAATGTGGGCTTTTCTCTTGAGCATGTATCTCTACACCACAGCCTTACTAACTGTTGGTTTGTGTACAACGCATCCATTACAGTGCACAGAGTTGACCTTCAACAGACAAGGGGCTGTGTAAAATCCCTGATTGAGACGCATATTCAGAATGCGATGTATACATCTTTGAAGAATGCTCCTGAAACCTGAATAATACCAGCATATCCCACGTGTCTTAGGCCCTAGTCTCTATATACAGACTCTACATTCAGTGAATGTAGAGTCTGTAGGCAAACCCCAGAGATCTTGCCTCCGGAAGAAGAGCGGAAGAGCCCTGGTTTCCAGTTGTAGGCTGTTTGTAGTCCGCGTGATATTGACCAATCACATTTGAGCCAGCTGCAGCTGTTGCCAGGTTTAACGGTCCGTGCGGTCCAATCACATTTGAGCCAGCTGCAGCTGTTGCCAGGTTTAACGGTCCGTGCGGTGAACTAACGAGATGGAACATAATTGGCGTCACTGCAAACTCTGAATCCATCGCAACTGTTCAGCATATTTACTTATATGTAAACGGAAGTCGGAAACTGAAATTCGCCTCCTCCGCCCAAATCAAACCGGAATGCCAAAAAAACGGGGGTCTGCCCCCAGAGGCTGTATCGCCGTCTGCTGGAAGTCAGACGCCGAATACAGCCGATGGGTTCCAAGAATGCTTAGGCCCCAATCACACGGGATTTTTTTAATTGAATGCCACTAATGAATGCCAGGCAACCACGCCATCATCTCCTTATCATAACCTTTTTGTGTCATCAATCTACCGTGAATTTATTGTTATTTATTTCACAGTAATTAGTAGGTTGTTACTAAAATGTTCAAGCAGAGGGTACTTGCTGTAGCTCTGGTTGAGGGTGAGGGGCTGTCAGCAAATAGTTTGTTCGGCACAGGGAAACAGACATCTGTGTGGGTACATGAGGCCCTAAAAAAGAGATTGGGTCATGGAGAGTACCACTACTTGGTCCAGGAGCTTCGCCTCGATGATGGCCGTTTCCAGGCGTATTTAGGATGACTCGGGGGCAGTCTGACAACCAGCAACCGCTACCATCAGTTTCTCCTCCATCGTATACCAACTGTAAACTCGATGCTGTGAATCATCCCATCCCGTCACAACACAGAAACAGCAAGCGAAAAGCTTCATTCTCATTTAAAACAATTACAAAAAGGTGCCTCCAGCTGCTCAGTCACTTTCTGTGTGATCAAGGCTGTAATTGGAAAATGCTTTATTCTGAAAAAAGTTTTAATTCAGGATGTATTCAAACAGAATATGCTGTTTGTGTGACCCCTGTCACATTCAGAATATTGTCGTTTTGGAAATAAAGTCAAAAGTTTGTGTGCATGTAAACACACCCAGTGATGTAGTGTATTTAGCCAGAGTTTGTTGAAACTGTAATGACATCTGGAACGGTACTGATTCATCAGTTATGGATCAGATCAGATCCTTTCTTCAAAGATGATGCTAAATTTGAAATTTGGACGTTGTAAACTGATTCTGGATTCACACTGAGGACTGTAGAGAACTCATGTAGAAAGCACAGTAACTGATATCAACCACCAGGAGGCACTGTAATGTGAAGTAAAGGAGTTGTGGGATTATCCCAGAAAGCAGTAGCACTATTAAGTATTGTCCATCTACTTTTATCATTCTGAGTGTGTGTGTCGTTAACTGATTAGACTGTGCGTTTATTTCCTAGAGACTTAATGGTCCCTTCTGCACTCATATCCTTTTTTTTTTTTTTTTTTTAAATTCTTCTAGTTTTTGTACTAGAAAAAGCCATGCCATATGTACAGATTGTAAGGGCTTTTTCCAGTTCTGTGATTGCACTGTGCAAAAGGCTGTATTGAGTTCCTTTTGATGTCGACGAATTGTTTTTTACTACCTTTTTGCAGAATGTGAAATGTGTTGGTTTTTATTTTTGTTTTGTTTTGTCGAACCTGACGTCCAGGTTTTATGATGAGGATTTTTTTTCCTTTGACATAAATTGAGAATTAAGACATACAGAGGTATAACATGGATCAGCTTTAAGTCCACATCAAAGTTGGTTTTAAACAATACACACACACACACACACACACACATACATATAAAAGGAATTGAATTCCACTGCCTTAACCTGTAGTTGGAGAGAAAGTGCATTGGCATCCTTTTTTATAGTTTCCGACCTCTTGCAAGTTTTGAGGTCAGAACTTAATTTCATCTTGCATGACTCTGATAATAGTACTTGTGTACATGAAATGAAATGAATGATCTCTCGCTTTAACTGTTAGTACTTTGTTCAGGAGTACCACTCAGTGTATATACTGTAATAGCTTTTTTAATGAGACAAATTGCAGCTTTTCTGTGGGCATCCAGTTTAGCGGACATTAACAGGACTCTGCTGATGGTAGTCAAAGAGCCTGTGTGCATCAAGGTGTTGATCAGCTGGTGGTGATGCATAGATTTTAGTAGATCTGATAGAACAAATCGATACCATGTCGCTGTGTTTTCAGACGCCCTTCTTTTTTGTTTAATTTCTACTGATGATTAAAATGGATCCAATCTATGTATTTATATACTTGTCTCTAGGACATGGTTATGTGAATGATTTTGTTTATTGAGGAGATACAAATGATATTTCTATGTTTGTTTGGTAAAAATAAATGAGAATTGCTTGATATCACATTGTCATAGAAATGCATTTTTTCCCGTAAAGCTTACTAAAACTATTGTTTGCAGTATTATAATTTAGTTAGTTAGTTATATAAGGCTTGATACTTAAAGATTAACGCTGCTATTTTTTTTAACCTGTACCCTTTTCCCCATGTTTTGTGCCAAAGTGACTTGTGGGGAAAAAAAATTGAAACTGTCCTTTACTGAGAGAGAGATCTGCAGCCAACAGACTCCAAACAGGCTACAAAGAGAAATACAGCATTGGGTACCTTACACTTGTTCCAGTCTGTTTAATGTGACCAAGTCTCACTAAAGGAGAAGTCGTGACGTGTGACATTGAGATGACATTGAAAATGTTTTAGAGAAAGTAAGAAGCGCTTTCTGTACTCAAACTATTACTGGCACTCCTCGTTCTAACTCTTAATCACATTTCCACCATTGTCTTCCTGCAAGAAGTCACCAAACAGACAAGTGCTTTATTTCTCTGTAGGGTCCTTTCCACAATGTTGTCAGACACTTCTAATAACAATCTGAGCCTGCCAGTGGTTAAAAAAGAGCACTTTTTTTGGTAGTAGGTGGTGATGTAGCCTGTGTCACATCGTCCAGCCGCAGCTCCCTCTCATTACTCATCCAATTTCAAATATTGTTAACCCAGTTTCAATCAGGAGAGACTTGTTTTTTTATAGTAAAAAGAATATTAACACATGCAAATATAAATGAAAAAATATGAAAAGACTTTGGCGATTAGACCCCATAGAGATGGTATGAATCCATTGTCGAAAAGGAAACCCCACTCTAGAGGAATGAGCCCTTGTTGAGCTTGTCCTGGACTGTGGATACGATGGCTGGAGGTGAACAGGGTGGAGGAGGGCGTGAAGTTTCTGCTTAAAATGACTGAGAGAGATTGTGGCAAAGTTTGATTGGATAACTAGAAGAGTGATCACCTATGGTCAGCTGATTAGAGGAAGCAGTGGGAGTGGGATGGAGAGAGTTGTGAATGGATGAGCACAAAAAAGTCTTCCTGAGTGAACTTACCTGTGGATCCTTAAAAAAAGTCCTAGAAGGCACTGGATTCATTAATCTAAAAATGAGGCCTTAATTGGTATTAAAATGCATCACATCAATATTTTAAAGTCTTTACATTGTTTGGGAGAGGAAATAGATTTTAATGATTTTTTTTTTCTTACAGGGTATTGTAAAATCTCAAAATAATTGTTAATATCTATCTTAAAAAAATGAATTAAGTGAATTCTTTTTGCTTTAACAACAAGCAGCTTGGGGGGATAGGGGAACCAACAACACTCATATTTTGTTTGTGCTCAGAGCAGAGGATCCACCGTCTACTAGTTAGCTGTCACTGTTCCCCGGGTGACACAGGGGAGTGAATTTAAAACAAAAATTGGGAATTATCAAAGATTACGCAGCGTGGCTGAAACTGGTACAAGGCAATGCAACAGGTTCAGTGTATTTTACACACAAAAAAAGTTCAAACAGCACAATGGGAACCCCACATGCAGTGAGAAAAGATAAAAATGCCAAGAAAATCTACCAACAAACGCCAGGTATTTCCCAGTTTGTTTATTGGTCTCAAATTTATTTTCCGAGTGTTATTAGAAAATGACTTTAAGAGTCTTACATCTAACTTGCCTCAAGCTGTAGAAACCCTGCATAAAAAGTCTATAATAGGAGTGCTTGATGATAAACTGTTTACATTTATGATGTTGACTCTAACAGCCAGAGCTCTTCAGGCAAGTTATATATAATGAAATCAGTTGTCCTGATGACGCACAGATGGTTTAACCATATTTAATTATGTTATCATGCCATGAATTAAAGGCATTTTTTGCAGCTGAATTCCACAAAACAATACCGACAGTTAATGGTGCTTTCTTCCTGTTCACTGGCATCTTGTTTTCATGTTAACTGTCAAACTAATCCCAAATCTGTGGTTAATACAGTAAGGCTTCACTATATGTCACGGTGCAAATCTGTGTCAGCATCCAGTGGTGGCCCTGGTTGCAGTGACCCTCCTGAGGCCAGACCGCTGCTGCAGTCAATGTGGTGAGGCAGTCGCACGGCACGCTCAGAGAGCCTGACCTCCTTCGTCTCATCAGACTCTCCATCCCTCATCTCTCGGTTCATTTGGGATTTACTAGTTTTTAATCTCGTACAATCTCTGGCTCACTGTCCATTCAACTTCACTTCAGATATGTTGTTTTGTTTTTTTCAATTCTTTCCTGCCAGAGGATTGTTGTACTTATTTTCCTTGTTTGTCTGTGTGTATGAAAGGCAGATATATTAATAGTGAAGGTCACTCTCTAATGGATGGTACTGTAGTCGCTCAAAGCCCTGCTATGAAAATCACTCGCTAATGCTGTTTTAAAAAGAGATCCATCCAAAGTCCGTGTGTCTGAAACCCACAGGCTTCACAGAGTGCAATGCTGAAACAAGTCAGCTAAGTGTGGTGGCATTATGCGGTCAAACTATCAAATGAGTTCACCCAAACACTGACTTTGGGATTGTACTGCTCCACAGCACGTCTGAGAAATAAGAATTATAAGGGTTTGTATTTCTTGTCGTTACGTCAGAGCTCTCTCTGCCCATACTTCTGTTACACTCTTCAAACACTTTCTGTAAATGTTATGGAAAATCATTGAGGCTGGAAAAATGGACCATCAGTTCGAGATGTCCTCTTCAGATTGCGTTCCAGCGCTTTAATAGGTGGCAGTCTGGTCAGTATTAAGTCATGGCAGGAGAGGAAAATCCCCTAATGTGACGATGATGCGGTCCACCCACCAGAGCTTAGAGCTGTGGTCACTGGCCCATCTGTCAGGCTTGATCCAGGATGTTTGTACAGACAGAGAGGCGAACTGACATGAAGTGAAAGACTTGTGTCTTTTTCTAACGGTGCAATGAAACACATCAGTCTTTAGTCTTTTTATTTCAACCCTATCACCAGAATAAATGTTGGAGTTTTCCGTTTCTGCAAACCACAGATATGTTACGTAAGTTTCATATGTGGCGGATATGTTAAAACTTCATGTTTGTTTACTTTTTAATTTGTTACTTTAGAAATGTTGGTTTGATACCTATGAAACATATAAATGTAACATGTCTGTGGTTTGCAGACACATGGGCAACTGGGATGTTTTGAAACTTCACAAAGACAAAATGCTCTTGCGGTGACATGGTCTCATCAGGCCTCAGTGTGAATCACCTGATGTCAGAAATAAATCTACCCACATTAACTTGACATTAACCTGGCACACTGCCTTATTTTAAGAGGATGTCACTTGCTTCATGAAAAGTGTAACAGCTGCATTGGAGCACAGCCAGATTAACCTGCTTCAGGGGCCCTTGAGCAAAAATGAGCTGCCAGGCCTCTATTAACCCTCCGTTCCCTCTCCTCTGTGCACTGTGTACACTATCCCTGTGCTGTCTTCAATTATTAATTCAGGAATATGAATCATGTGGGCCCAATATCAGCATAAATAGTGAGGTCCTAAAACTAGATTTTGATATAGGACCTATCATCAAGACACGGTCTTGAGATCAAGTGAAAGCAGAGCCCACTTGAAGACCCTCATTATGTTAGGTGATAGTGTGCATCGGTTGGGCATATTGAACCTATTCGCCAGAATTGGTGGTATTGAGTAGAGGTTATGTTGAAACTTTCCATCTTAACTTTATGTTGTGACAACGCTGTGGTTAACTGTGGTGAGGTTATAAAACCACCTGGTTATAGTTAGGACAGTCTTGGAACCCATCAGCTGTTGATCTGACAAGGATAAAGCCTCAGGGGGAGATATCCAAGCCAAGACTTCCTCTTCGGTGCACGGGTCACGGTCACTACCTGGAGCTCGCATGTACAGAGCCTGGGTTTGTTGAAGGTGGCAGCGCTGTTTGGGCTGAGAAAGCCTGTGAGTTTATCTTCTCTATCTCCTTTAACTTTAGCTTATATGGGAGTTATGCTATGTAGCGTGTGAAATAGGGTATGGTGAATGTGCTAGGAATGGTAGTATCGGCACTGTCTCTACCTGGAGCTCGCATAAACGGAGCCTGGGTTTGTTGAAGGTGGCAGTGCTGTTTGGGCTGAGAAAGCCATGTGTAAGTAAGGTAAAGGAGGTTGTTGGGTCGGTGCAGGGAGCAGTGAGAGCTGGCATTAGGGGAGTATCTCTGGGACGCCAGAGATCACTGTCTAGCCTCCTGGAGGTGTCGTGGGACCAACTAGACAAAACACTGGTGAAAGGAGTTTCCCACCTGATGACCCCAAAGACATGTTAGTTATCACTGCTCACTGCTCTGTGTAGTTAAGCCTTGCCATAACAGCTTATCATAGGGCTTAGGAGGTTATTCACTGAGTGCTGATCCTTTCTCTAGAGCACAAACTTCTCGTGTTTATTTGAACAAAAGCTAATAAAAAGTGACATCATCATCAGACGATAGCCGATGGGTGCCAAGGTTGCATTTTGACCAGTGTGTTCTGCCTCTTCACATGGACTGTTTACCTGCTGTTGAAGAGTGATTGGTTAGTACTACTTTGACTACAAATGGACTACAAACGGAAGCCAACACTTCCAATTCCAAAATCTTGCCCTATCCCCAACAGATTTTGCAAACAAATGCAGGTGTCTGTTCATAGAGATTACAGTGAGTAAAACATCATGTTTGGTGGCTACAAACATGGCTGAAAATGTCCCTAAACATTTGTTGGTTTCAAACTTTGGTCTGATAAGTGTGTATTTGCAACAAAAAAAAACTGTTTATAAGTTTGAACATTAAATATCTCATCTTTGTACTGTATTCAACTGAATATAGGTCAAAAAAAGGTTTGCAAATCATTGCATTCTGTATTTAGTCACGTTTTACACAACGTCCCAACTGTTTTGGAATTGGGGTTGTACTTGCTTCAAGACAGTTTTGCTTATGGCTTTTTAAAAATCAAGATATATCCATTACACAGAAACCAGAATGTGATCTTACCTGCTCAGATTTCTTGATAAAAAGGTTTTAGGGGCCCCATAAGTTAAAAAGTATCCAACATTTTCTTCCGTTTCTCCATATGTTTTATTTCTAAATGTTAACTGACGTTTTCTTTACCTCAAAATATGACAGAAGTCACTCTGCACCTCACTGTAGCTTTAACAAGCCATTGCACAGATGAGCACACAAACACCATGAAACTACAATTTGGGGGCTACTTTATAAAACAGTGCAGCAGGCCAAGTCATTTAGTTTCTACTAATAAGATCCTGTCACTCAAAGAAAGACACAAATAAAGGTGTCTGACAGAAAGCACCATGTCAGAGCTGAAATATGTTTGTTCACATCCATCCCTCGGATCTTGGTCAAAATCCTCCTGTGGTCACGTGACTCCGGGATGAGCCAGATTAACGGCTCTCTGTTCGCCAGGAGTCCACTGGCGGAAACAGGCGGACATCGTCTCAAATACTCACTGGATGTGGCGGTCGTAGCACTGAAGACGGCAACTATTCTGTCTTTTTTAGGACGTAGTAGCTTTGAATAATTCATTTCGGGCGGCATTCATGAAATAACTTGTAAATTCACAGCAGGATAAAGAATGATTTCGCCGTGGGACCGGTGGTACTCGACGAGCTGCTGCCTCTGCTGCCATGTACGGACGGGCACCATTATCCTGGGAATATGGTACATGGTAAGTGAGATTTTTCATCCTTTGTCAGGCTCAAATGTCCATTAATATGGCTGAATATGGAGCATATGAGGTGAAATATGATAACTATCAAATTAGTTGTACAGCAGTAGCTAAGTCAGCTAGCTGCTGCTGTTTTTCATTTGTTTCCATCCTCGTTTTCCTCGAGTAATGTCACATATAGTCAAACTAAAACACTAACGTTTATCAGTTAACAGCCACATTTCCTTCCTAAAATTCTCTATTTGCTGTATAAGTCTGTTAAAATCAAATTTAAGCGTGTAACAGAATATTTTAGCACAGTTTATAGCTGTAACCTTCTTCATTTTAAGCCACATTATTGTTGTACCAACCAGCCCATCCCATTTGAGCTGTCCTACATTTGCACAGGTTAAATATAAGTCACCGTAGTTTGCTTCTGTTTTTAACCTAAACTTTTAAACATAGTCCAGTAAGCCTGTTAAATCCCTAACCTTTTGTAAGCTCTCGTCTGCCTGTCGTTGTGACCCTACTACTAATCAAGTATATGTCGTCAAGTCGAGCCAAAGCCACAGAAAGCAACCAAGTATGTTAATTTATAACATGTTTTTACACACACTGATTTATAGGACTTTATCATACCGGACTGAACCTCTCTAGGAGTTCATCAAATTTCATATTAACATTAGGGCTGAAGCAAATGGTCAGGTAGCTAACAAATATTGAGATAAATAAGTTATCATTTTATCCCTGCCAGCATCTCTAGGGATTTGACCTCCATTTTATTCTGAATCAGAGCTGGACATTTTTAGATATAAGACTAGATATTGTCATAGATTTTGGATGTCTTAATGTCATAAATGTTTTCTTTTCCTGGTCTTAAGGCTGCATTACAGTGAAATTATGTCATTTTGTAAACTCACCTGACTGTTAATCATATCCACATTACTAATGATTATTCATCAAAAATCTTGTGTAGTTATTTTGTGAAAGCACCAACAATAACCCAAAATAATGTCAAAATATCAAAATCGAGTTCTGATTTAAGACAAATACATAGATAGATGAATTTTTGGACTGTTAGTTGCATAAAACAAGTAATCTGATGATGTGGCCTTGGGCTTTATGAACGTATGAGTGGTATTTTTGACTATTTTCTCTCATTATAATAAGAAAAATAATAAGGCTGTATCATAACATAAAGAGAAGCTTAATTCAAAACCATTATTTAATAATCATTTACCTCACCTGTAAGCACTCTTAACATTTGAATTACTTTTATTCCTTTCCAAGAAAAAGCCCCCAATCCATCTCATCATAATACCAAAGTGTATAAAATCTGTCAACTCCCCCACAGACTATGACATTAATATTGATCTTCATTTCCCCACAGCTGATCAATGCGGTGGTCCTACTCATCTTGTTGTCGGCTCTCAATGACCCAGTTCAATACCGCTACCACCTTACCAGCTCTGAGCTGGGAACCGACATAGATGTCATGGACGATGCAAGTGAGTGCCACTAATCCCCCCGTTGTTGCATATCTGATGTGATATTGGATTAGATGTCCTCAGAGGGCTTGTTGTCAGTATTCCATTTACAAGAAATACATTTTCTCGGTGTTGTTAATATGTCACTATTTCTTAAAGTGTAATTAAATAATTGGACATGTAATTATTCTTGCCATCAACCATACAGTTTAACAGAAAAAAATAAAGCCAGAACACAATTTAATTTCAGTTTGGTTGCATGGCGCATGATTTTCGACACATTATGACTAAAACATTTGACATGCTGTCAGAAGGAGGTCCAAAACTGTCACACTGTCGTGATCTTCAGTGCATTCATCTCTTTACAGAGTGGAGTTAACTGACAGATGTTCTTCTCTCTATACTTACAATGTTTTAGGTATAGCAACCGGTATTTATACACATATTTAATCAAATTCAGAAGTGACATTACACAGTTTCAGAAGTCTAATAGTAGACTTGAAGACTGTAAATTAATATTGAAGCCATGTCAGAATATTACAGTAGCTAAATACCCAGATAAAATCAAGTTTCATGGCCTTAACAGTATGATGTGGGTATATCTCCCGGCTCTGTCAGACAGTGCCCATTACCATCAACAGCATAGCCCCATGTGTTTCTGCAGCTCTGAAATCGCCTCTCCTTTCTGCCCACCACTTCTTTTTCCCAGAGTGCTGCTCTCAGCACAGACATAGCTGAGTAGGCTCGGCTCCGTACAGAACAAATCAGTGTGCATGTGTATTTTCAGTATTTCCCCTCCAGCAGCTATCATCGTCACAGTCGCCTCTGGAACACCACAGACCCTGTCACTGGCTACTCTGATTAAAAACGACGGCTCTAATTCTCCATCGGATTAAAAGGGCCATCTTGACTGATAGCGTTGTTGCTTATGCAGCGTCAGTGAGAGATTGTGAAACAGTGGGAAAGGAAGGAGACAAGCTGGTGTCATGTTTTGTAATAGGCAGGTATCTAACGTCATTGTGATCATGTGCAGAACAGTTTATGTATTGTTTATATATAGTACGTGTCCCCGTGTCTGGTGTGTGCTGCTGGCAAGGGATAAAGATGGAAGGGTATCATAATTTCCTGGGTCTTAACACAGTGTCAGTAATAAGCAGTGTTGCTGAATGTAATGGCTCACCAGCAGTCATGATGATATACAGAAGTTGCATTCCCTTTAAACATGAGTTTGGATCATGTTCAGTCATGGAAATCATTATGGTTTCCTGCTATCATTGCTGACAAACTACCAGGGATGCATTGATTCCACTGTTTCACAGCCAGGGCTATTTCTGAGTACCAAGTTTAATAACTGCCTGTACCGCATAGTGATCTCTGATCCCTTCCGCCAGACAGCACATATGCAGATATCCTGTTTGGACTTGATGCCAGTGGATCCCTGTTAGTTACCCAGCTACAGCGACACTGACAAGCGTCTCATCACTCAGCTGTAATGCGAATACGAGAGGTGTTACATTTAGTCAAATTAAGCACATCTTGCATAAGAATTATCCACGTGCTGATCATTTTGTGTCCAAGGCAGATTGCGTGCCAAAAATAGTGAGGTTGCTTAAGGTGATTTGTTTCGTAAAATCCACATCGTCACAAAGGCTTTCTGGTTACGTCAGTGGATTCAGGAGTTCTAGTGAAATATTGCTGCTGTTTTTCACTTGTAAACTAGATTATCTGTTCTCACGTTATTTGTGTTCTGTCCCTGCAGATATCTGCATAGCCACTGCAATATCCCTGCTTATGATTCTTATATGTGGCATGGCAACATATGGTGCTTACAAGGTAAATAAACAATCTGTACAAATGAGATACATCTGAAATCGAGTAACAACCTGCCTTCATCCTTTCTGAGTTGCCTTATGTGTTCTCAATTTCTCCCACATAGCAACACGCTGCATGGATCATTCCATTCTTCTGCTACCAAATCTTCGACTTTGCCCTTAACACGCTGGTAGCCATAAGTGTGGTTGTTTATCCCAACACGGTGCAGGACTACCTCCAGCAGCTGGTGAGAACTATTTCCCCTATTTTTAATGACTTCTTTTTTTAAGCTGCAGGGCTTTGTGTTCTTGAAATATTGTCAAAAGGTACATTACAAAATATTTTAAACCAAGGATTAGTTCACTGCTTTTAGAATAAGTTTGTGATAAGTGCTTAACAAGAAGGAAGATTTAGGGATTAGAGCTTCATAACACTGCTAAAGAAAGACATTCAGTGAAAACAGGTGACCTAGACATAACACTGGTCCTAGGTATGTAGATTAGGAGTTGATTTAAGGGCCCTGACACCAAGCCAACGATTGGCGTTCGATCAACGTCAGGCCGACGGTGAGCGTCTGTCACATCATTTTTTACGGTGTGTTTCGCAGTGTTGGCACCCATCGGCCCTTGTTGGGTTTTTCGGCCAATTCAAAATGTTAGATTGTAGATGTAAGTGCTAGTTGGCCATTGGCTGTAGTCTTCGCAATGCATTCAAGTAAAACTTTTTGGCCGTGACGCAGGCGACGTCAGCCTTCCTCACCACTAATTCTTTGATGTGTGTTTGGTGTGTCTGGGCCTTAAAACTCCTTGGTTCTGTAGGACTCAAATTTTCGTAACTCCTGATACTCATATATTGTAATTTATATCCCTCCCTTACAGCCGGGGACATTCCCTTACAAAGAGGACATCATGTCCACCAACAATATGTGCCTAGTTTTTGCAGTCCTCCTCTTCATTGGCTGCATCCTCTCCTTCAAGGTAAGACCACAGACTCTCTTCGTCACTGCACATTCATCCAGTCTTCCTAGCTTTGGCCTTTTTTTGGCTTTCATAATTTAATCTACAACATCCATCTGAGTGATGTCTGAAGAGATGTACAGAAAAAAGGTGTGCTTTTAAAATAAAATGACCAGTGCAACACATTGCTACACGTTACACACACTCACTGAACATTAGTTCCCTGTAGAGCTGCCTTTTTATAGATTTTCTCATCATACTGCAATGTGATTAAGGCAATTAAGTCTCACACTGTGCACATCTCATGCATTACATACCATATGGCATGTGTAATGAATCTGCCAGTGTGAACATTCCCATTATTGATGTTCGTCATGAGATTATCACACAGTCAGAGAGCAGCGGGTCAGGGACAACAGGAAACCAACTCCTGTCAAGCTAATTCCCCCTGAATGCATGGATGATTCTCCAGGCGTAGCTGTGCTCTGGGGCTCTGGGACGAGATGGGACAGGAAGTTGCAGTCATCTGTACAATCAAATCAAGTTGTTTCTCCTCCAAACTCAGATTGAATATGTTCTCGGCAGATATCCAAAGCCAGAGCCGGGATTTTATGATAGGAAGCAGCCACTGGAAGATACACTGCCGGCCGTACAGAGAGGAGTTATAAATGTCACGTCTTGGGCAGAGAGCCTCGCTGCAGAGAGTATATGGGATACTTGAACCGCGTAATGCTTTAAATTTCAGCTGTGAAGAGCAAATGCACAGTATATGTGTGCTTAAAACATAAATATAGTCTTGAAATTTGCCGAGAAAAATTGAAAGAGCCCCAATTTTATTTATAGGCTGCACGCACAGTATGTATTGGCTACTGTGGTGACGATAGTTGAGTCAGTTCCCTGGAAAAGAGCCAGATCTGAAATCTCAAGGACGCATCCAGCTCTCAGCACAGAGGCAACACCTGCTAAAGTTCCTGCTGAAGCCAACATCCTCCACTTGACTGCACTTAGCATAAATGACAGATAAAGACAGACAGGGAGATGGAGAGCTGGAGAGAGGAGAGAGAGGGATGCAACAGAGAGATGTAGATGGACAGATGGTTGGATGAATGGAAAGTATATGGGCAAGATGGTCGATCTCAGACTTCGTAGCAATATGTACTGCCAGCTTAGCACCTGCAGTGACTGAAAATGTTAGAGTTGGTATCGCAGTGAGGAGGTCAACTCAGCAGATGGTAAGTGATTGGCTGACAGGCAGCCTGGTTTTACTGGTCGGTCAGTTGTGCTTCCTGCTGGCAGAGGTACCGACTCAGCAGGCTACTCACACACAAACACAATGAACCTCCTGTTTTTCTGCCAAGTCAGACAAACCTAAATCCTAGTGCGACCATAGCTTTACTGAGGCAGGAGATGCCTGGTGAGTTGCCTTGGCTAAAATGTTGGTGGAAGACCAAGAACAGCAACATTGTCCAGGAAAATATCCTTATATATGTACAAGTATATCAAACTGACATATATCCAGGGCTGTCTTGTTGCTAAGGTAGCTAAAATATCTGTCTTTGTCACGCAGTGATATGTCGCTTTCATCCCTCACCTTGATGAATGGATGAGGTCATAGCAGGCAGCATCAGCAATAATGAAAAGTGGAGACAATGTTGTTAAAGGTCATTGTTTGTTCTTTGTTTTCACGTTCCGGGGACAGGCCTACCTGATTGGCTGTGTGTGGAACTGCTACAGATATGTGAGCGGCAGGGGCACCACAGAGGTCCTGGTTTATGTCACCACCAATGACACCACGGTGAGTCGTCACATCCACCTCAAGGACATGCTGAAAATCCCCCTCACTCAGATCATAATATAATTGCATTTGCGAAACATTGATTTTTTTTTTTTTTTTTTGCTTACAAGCCTTGGATTCGTTATATAAGGGGAAGATAATTCCGATAAAGGTTTTGAAAAGTTATTTTCATCTCTACGCTTGGCACATTAACTTTAATGCAGTGTACCAGATTCAAGGCTCAACATCTGGGAGGTTTTGTCGCACCATACTAAAACGTAGACTATATTTACTTTTGTATGTTATTGCAGCTCAATGAGTTCACACCTCTAAATGTACAAGGTAAGGATTATAGATATTACTAGTTATGTACGTCAGTATGATTATATAGCTTGAACTGTGCCTAGAGCAGCAATTATCAGACTGAGAAAATAAATTGAGATTTTTTTTTTTAAACTAATACATACAGAATTCTCAAATAACTTCAACCTCAGACGTGAGAAGGTAAATGAATCCATGTAACGCAGGAAGACAGGAGTGATGTTCTGTTATGTGCAGGATTTGGTAGCCATTTTATCAACTGTTCAAATACAAGAAAAGAAATATGTCAGAGCATGTGTCTAATTTATCATCTGTTGAAATTTCTTTTTTTCACTCTAGATTTATAAAAAAAAAAGTGTAAAATTAAATTGGATAAAAGTATTTTATCCTGTGCCTCTGTATTGTGGCCACAGAGCCATTTCACATGCACAATAATGCACAAGTAATAGAACAGCTGTTATGTTACAGCCCCTACATACATGTACAGGTGAAGATGCTATGTGTAGTATTTAAACGATTAATTTATTATTGCCAAATTAGAAAAGACATGAGAATGAGAGCAGTGAGAACCTGCACTTTGTGATGTGCAGGATTTGCTTAATATTAAAAGAATATTCCATCCACAAAAGGACCATTTGTATATCGATTACTCACTGTGCCTTATTTTGAATTTTTGAAGAAAACTAGTTTTGTCTCATGCCTGAGAATCCAAAAAAAAAAGTTCAAGTAAAAAGGGATCACGTTTAACAGTAAAGCTATATCAATACATCTGTTAACAAACTCTCACACAACTCATGCAGTATAAACCTAGTCTCATTTATCCAGTCGTATGCTCACTACTTCCCAAACATGTGTTTTTGCATAAACATTATGATTTAAAACACCTTTGCTTAGGAGTAGCGCGCCCAGTGTGCCTGAGCATACACATTAGTATTAGCTCTTCCTGAGCAGAGTTCAAATGGATGTGCGTCCAGGCACGCTACACAGCTGTGCATGAGACTGTTTATACTGATGTTTTTAACAATATATTTTAGCGAAAAACATGTGTTGGGAAGTACTGAGCATACGACTGGATAATTTTTTGGATTCGTCGTTCACCATGGAGGCATGCGAAAATAACAAAGTTACTTCAGGAATTCAGTGTAACAAGCTGTGAATGACTGATATATAAATAGTCATTTTGCAAGTAAAGATAAGCAAGAAATTACAATTTATTTAAGGTGATTAAGTAAAAATATGTTAATTGGTGGCTCAAATTAAAATCCTACATGTTACTTTAGAAGTAGTATTGCAAGTTATCAGTAGAACAGAACTGTGACGTGAAACCCATTTATCTCGGTTGTCTGACAGTCAGTGAAGTGACATTGGTGCTGTGGGTAGCAGCACAGTAGGTGCTGTAGGTCATCCTGAGGTGTGATTGGCTGGCTGTGCAGAGCCGGGTGGCGTCTATCCCACTTGTCCCCTTCAGTGTTGACTCATGGGGTTCCTGAGAGGCTTTAGCGTAGTCACGGTTTCCATTTGTCTGTCTGTCTGTAATCCTCCACACTGATACATAAGACATTAATCTGCCTCACACCCGCTGTCGTCTCAATACGTAGCACCTCATCCGTCTGTCAGTTTTTCCTTGTTGCCGTCGTGGCCCTGGTTCACACTGCTGACGTTTTTCATTTAATGAAACAGACTCTACATGCAGGAAGTAATCCAGTAGGATCTGTGTATCATATGGCTGAATATTGGATATGTACCAGTTGGTTTTGTGCACTTGACCAAATTTGATTTACATGCAAAGAACAAAAATAACATGGCAATTTGTTTGGGTTAGCAGGTAATGAGCTTTAATTTGTCTGTTATATTTTGTATTATTAAAGTTGGCATATTTTTCTTAACTAGAAACAAATTTCATGAAAAAACAACAACAGACAAACACAATATTTGTCCATCGCTCTCAATACTGTCTGACTTTCCAATTCATATTAATTCCTGCTGAAGACATACTTCTTCAAAAAAGTTCACAAATGTATCAATTAAAAAAAAAAAAAGCTAAATATTGGACTTTTATTGCCAGCCTTATCCTTTAAATTCACCTTTCTGTGAAAACAAAAACTGTCATTAAAATTAATGAACAGATTTTGGGAAGATGTGGTTTCCCCTTGGTAAATAGCAATCTTAAAAATCACACAGCACAATGAAACAAAGATGTGTAGGCTGTTTCAAACTTTGTAATTCCTGTTGGAATGTTTTACAGTGTAAGTGAATGACAGCTAGCAGGAAGTAATGCTGCCTTCAAATTTATGAGCAAAATATGCCTGCCGTTTAAATGGTTAAGTCGTTAGAGCACCGCTTATAGGCAACGGCAACATGGGCGCTACTATTGGCGTCTAGAGGTCACCAAGGCTAGCAAATTAGCAAGCTACCGAGGGTGTCATGTAAAGCAGGAAATGCAAAGGAATAATGACAGAGGAAACAGAAGAGGCTGTTGGAATATCAACATTT
Source organism: Epinephelus moara (assembly GCF_006386435.1). Taxonomy (NCBI): domain Eukaryota; kingdom Metazoa; phylum Chordata; class Actinopteri; order Perciformes; family Serranidae; genus Epinephelus; species Epinephelus moara. Next base: position 18,932,707 of record NC_065527.1, read on the forward strand.
TCCTCAGACATATTATAAAATTACAAAGAAAAATTCTATACAACTAAAATTACAATATATTATCTTATCATCCACTAAAAAAAATAACTTTCACAGCCTCTGTCATTTCTTAAAATGGCAGCAAACGCATCAAAACTTGTGAACTTGGAGCTTTAAGAAGCTGTTGTTATCAGGGTGATTAGTTCCATGGGAATCTTATGAACTTGAGATTGTAGCAGATGCATTCTGGGCCAAAGTTTAAAAAAAATAAGAATTATTGAGTTGAAAATAATGCAAAGCCTTCATTTTATACTGTAAATATGTAAAATGCCCCTTTAGTGAACTAATTATAACAAATTGTACAACAAATAATACAAATTGATAAAATGCTGACTCTTTACTAGTGTATATGTGTGTGTGTGTGTGTGTGTGTGTGTGTGTGTGTGTGTGTGTGTGTGTGTGTGTTTATTCAAATTAATTAGGAAAACAAGAGCACACTTGAATTTAAAACCCAAACAGCCGAGGTAACTAGGTCAAAGTGAAGGCCAAAGCACAGGCTGTGTGAATTTTAATTAGAGAAGTATTCAAATGCCACAAACAAGTTAAAAAGCTCTCATATTAGCATGAATAGTGATGACATGGTTTTATCACCGCATTCCCTCTCTCCACACACAGTGCTGAATGAATAGAGCGCTCCATCTATTTTTACTATTAGAAAGCCAGCAGTGTGTCTAAATGGCTTTTTACTGCCTCGAACATCAAGTACCCAGCTGCTTATCTGCCGTGCTTTTATATAAACGCCATTAAAATGCACAAGGGTCGTCTCTATCTCTCTCTTTTTTCCCCCTCCTCCCCTCTCTATATATCTCTGTCCGTCCTCCTCTCTTCTTCTGGACATGTTACATAATTGTCTGCTTGTCCGCTTCATTTCAAATCCTCCCTGTGATGTGTTCGCCGGGCCTCCCTGGCTGCTTCACAATTCCATCCCCTCGGAGCATATTCTCCCTCTCTCCCTCTCTCACTGAATTAGCAGCAGCGCTGGTTTTAGAACACCATTTACAGAGAAAAACCTCTGACGGAGAGAAGGCAATCTGGCCTCTCTAAAGCACTGGGCTGTGTGTGGACGTTATCCTTGCAGCTAGAAACGTCTTCTGTAGGGATGGAATAAAGAGTATAAAAGATCAAGTAGAAATATGCAACAGCTATTGAGTACTGTGCCTGTCTCACATCCCATTTTTCTGTTTAATTTACTTTTGTCAATGGTCGCCATGTTATTTGTGTCTTATTGAGTGCGTAAATTTCTGTATTAAATAGTTTGCCCAAAAAGTGCCCAACTGGCTCATTCATTCATCATAAAGGATAAAGATATATGTAAGCTTTGGGACTGAGACGCCCCCTTGTTTTTCGTTGTATTTCAGGTTCTGCTTCCCCCCTACGAGGAGGCCATTGCCATACCACCGAAGGAGCCCCCTCCCCAGTATATGGAGGCATGAGAGACGTCCTCGCTGCTGGACCTTCATACCCCAAACACCAACCACATCTCCCTCCAGTAGGATCCCTAACACTGGCTGGAACACGTTGAAAAACAAGACAAAACCGTGTCTTAGAGGCTGGTTTCAGCTTGGATTCCTGCCAACCTTAGATTAGATTAGGCTGACCCTGAGCCAGTATTGCCATCAACTCTTCCCCCACCACCAACACCCCTGGTTGTTGTGACGTATCTTCCTCCCCTCTTGTCTCCTCTGTCCTCCTCCAAGGACAGTATCGCAGCAACTCCAACCGCTACCAACCCTCCCTCTTGGCAGCTGCAGCCCCCTGGCAGCATCTAAACTCTTGCACGCCCTGAACACTCTGTCCCAACTTAATTTGCACTTTTCTTTGAGTGAAACGTGCACCGGTCTGGCCACCAACTGTTAACCCCCAATACTGTGAATCTCCCTCGTGGTCTTTGTCTAGAAACAAACTACCTGAAGAGAGATAGTGACAGAGAGAGTGAGAAGGAAAGCGGCATACATGATCAGTTATGCAAAAGCACTTTTTTCAAAAATTGACAAATTCCTTCATTGAATGTAATGTCGAGGTATTTTTGTATACTTTTTTGTATAACAGTGAAAACGGAGAGAAAAAGATGTGAATAGTGATAGGCTGTCCTGTTGTGATATCATCTGCATATTGATGTAGCTTGTCCAGGAAATCGTATTGGAAAAGGTTCCTCGACCAATAACAACTACGTCTTCCTTTTGTATCCATGCAACACACTGTCTGTAAACCTGTGATCCATCGACTGCCAGTGAAAAACCTCGTTCACTCACTGATTTTAATCACAGTATTATTCCAGTTTGCCTTCCTGTCAACGTCCCGTCTATTCCAAGATCTCAAAAGCTAAGAAAGACTGGCATTATTGTAACGTGCACACAAACATAAATGTTTCTCACACTTCAGATTCACATCCAAAAAGGCAATACACATACTGTAAAATCTGAAATGTGTAAAAATTGGTGTGTGAAAATGTTTTAGTGAAGACGTCTGTCTTGTGTTTCTGTTGAGCTTCAACAGCATTGTCTGTATCTTTATTGTGTTTTTTTTTTTTACATGGATCATGGTGTATAATCTGATCTTTTTAGTTGAGCTAACTTAGCTGGACTGAGGGCATTTTCCTATGAAGGCGGAGCAACATGCTGCTGTACATGCAGAGACTGAGTGTGTGTGTGTGTGTGTGTGTGTGTGTGTGTGTGTGTGTGTTTGTGTTTGGACTTGTACTTGCTACATAGTGAGGACTCTGTTTTTAACCAACAGAGTGAGGACATTTTTGGAATATGAAGACATTTTTGCCCGTCCTCGCTTCTTCAAAGACCTGCTTGAGAGTTAAGACTTGGTTTTTAAGGTTCAAATTACATTAAGGGTTCTGGTAAGGGTTGGGAATTGGCATTTAGTTGTGAAGGTTGAGTTAGGGTAGAATGCATTATGTCAATGAAGGTCCTCACAAAGATACAAGTACAAAATCGTGTGTGTGCATGTGTGCTTGCCTGAGCGCTATGTGTTTGTTACGTCATGATGTAACTCCTGGTTCCTTTTATATGTAGTAACATTTCCTTTGCACATGCAGCGATATCGTGTCGAGATATTTCCTGTGCTGTGACCTTTTTTTGAAATTAATGATGGATGGGAATCTAAAGCTTCGATTTACCTTAGCATAGTAGCACAAAACAACACAGTGTATGAAGCTAGAGAAGCTAGATGCCTGTCTTTTGCCTAGAACTATTCAGGCAGTTGTGAAAATTAATATTTGAACAAACAATATTAGACCTACCTAATCCCATTCTTTCCAATAATTCCTAAGTAGTATTTGGTATCCACAGAAAAGCATAATATCCTTCAGACTATGCAACAGTGCATTCAACATCTCCTTAGAGCAGGAAATACATGTACCATGAAGTAGTAGTCCATTTGATACTAATGCTGTAGTTGATAATGTAGCCATATGATGGCCCCTTCATCATTGTCCCTGTGTGAATTATGACCACTGCTTTTGCAAATCCAACAAATCCGAAAATGAAATTGCACTTTAAAAAGTCAGCGTGAGCTCACTGGGAACTGATGTGTTTGTGTTGTATTCATCTTTACCATGTTATGCTGTAGCTATGTGGTTTTAAATATGATCAGCAACCCTCTTGTGGACAATGCAAGCTTCTAAAACACAACGTAAATAAATCGCATTGTCTGATGTGACTGAAAAGCCGCAGATGTTACCGTGACTGAAGGGGGATTTCAGCTGCAGGGTTTAGAGAAAGGGCTTGTAAAGTATCTGGACCAGTCGATGGCTGATGCTTCATTTTGTTAGAATCACGTTAAGACTGTTTTTCCATTGCTTTCCATTCACACACATCCTCTTGTTGGATCTGCATGAGCTCATGTCTTCAATTCTGAATAATAAAAAAGCAAAATCAATCTGTGTCTGCTTCTGGATTTATTATAGATATACTTATTATGCTTGAGCTTTTGCATAATAATCGTCAAAAGAACAAATACACAAAAAATTAAGTTACTGTCATTCACATACATTTCATTTAAATTAGCCGGGAAGATGTTAGCAGGCTAAACTTAAATCGTTAGGCAGTAATCGAACATAGACGTGCATATAATGTAACACACACATACACAGTTTGTACCACTTTTTCTTTGATGATGGTAGTATCTTGTAATTGCATAGGGGATGGTCCAAATTTGCCATGACACAGAAACAAGAATGAATTGCTAATATGCAAGAAAGCTCAAAGATAAAGATAACCCTCTGAATATACAGACATCATTAATTTAATTATTTACACTTGTGTTTTTCAAATTGTGACACAGCAAAATGTTTTATGTGAAAAAAGGGGTGGAGGCATGGATTTGAGAAAAAAAAACATGTTTGCTTTTAGTTAATGTGAAAGGGCCAGCATGTTTTATCTAAACTGGGACTCACAATTTTACTACATTAAGTTATGCAGTTCTTAGAGCTGATTAAAGCTAACATCATGCCTGTTCAAATTACAGGGTGTCTGTGTATTGTGATAGGGGAGTTGGCATCTTGGGAAACACGACTCAATAAAATGAAAAGCATCATCGGCTGAAATTGAGCACAATGGCTCACCGAGGACTGAATGGGTTGATGAAATGCCAAGAAATTCCCTCTGAGAGTATCAAACCACTAATGCCAGTAGTGGTCCAGTAGTCCATCCTGTTATGTTCCATTTTCTCTGCACATCCTATGGAGGACAGAAGCTACCAAAATCAATAAATAAATCATTAGATAATTAGATTAAAACCTGATTATATATACCAAAAATAATATTAAGAATAAATGCAAATAGAAAAATAATATTATTTACCTTTGTATTAATTTCTCAATCTTTATTTATTTTTATTTTAAAAATATATTTAAAATTTATTCTTTAAGAAATTCAAATTTACTTTTTTAATCTATTCATTTTAAAATGTATTTATTTATTTTGTTATTATTTCACATTTGGATTTCCCCCCATTTATTTACCTCAATATATTTATTTCAGTATTTTTTTCTTTATACATTGATTTATGCATTTCTTCTTTATGCAAATGAGGGGCTGTCATTAAAAATAAATACAAATAAAAATATTATTTACCTTTGTATAAATTCCCCTCTTGTTTTATTTATTTATATATTTTTTTTTAATATATTTATTGTGAATTTATTTTTCATCTATTTAAAGTTTTCATTTTTAACTATGTTTCTTATTTTTATTTTTGTTAAGATTTCTGTATTATTTTCTTCATACCTTAATTTTACCTATTCTGTAAGCATTTCTTCTCCATTGTGCAAATAAGGGGGCTGCCATTCAAAGTGTGTCATGGTGTCAACTTTTTGTTTATTGGTTGGTCAACATACAAAAATTCATATCACCAGAAAGAAAGTCAAATTTTTAGAATATGACTGTTCAATAAAGTGGGCGTCGTACCAATGTGTGTGCGTCCTGTTGCCCTCAGAGGGAGATTCAGTATCCCTCCATGGAGACGAACAAGCTGGCAGATCAGCAAGGATTTACCCGCTTGCCTCAAAATGGACGCTGGCATTACCTTGGGTCTGACAGCAGGCGACCAGACAGACATGCTCACCTACTTTCTGCCACTGGGACAGGGCAGGGGGGAAAAACAAGTGGGTCACATTCTGTTTTCTTGCTGAAATGTTTGTTGGATGCAGACAGTGGGTTGCGATGACATCAAGGGAGGGGAGATATTTGTGAGAGGACACAGGAGCCAAAGGGTGGTTTTGCAAAATGAGCCAGCAGACTTTGTATGACCTGGATAGCGTTTAAATTCTCCTCTAACACATTCCTATAGCTATATACAGTATCTACTAGGATGTGAATGAAGATTACAGAAACTTTAGAGATATTTTAGTACCCATTAATACACCGACTAAATGTGTTCCATAAGCACAATGTACAAAACTGCTGAATATATGTATTTTATTGTCTGTTTTGACATTGCCCAGAGACAGTAAGAGATGTTTATGATCAATAAAATTGTGTGTGAGATAAAGCACTCAGCAAATGTTCAGGGGTCACATACTGTTCACTTTATGTTCCTACTGTATGGTGAGAAATGTTCAATACTGTATTTACTCTAGTGACCAACATGGCCTGACACTCTGTTGCCATGTGATTGTGATTGATTCTTATTCAGGGAAGTTTGTTCTACTTAACTGGAAATAACTGTGATTTGAGATTAGCCCAAATGTGACAACACACTGAAAATGTGAAGTGTTTAAGGATGCTGTATGGCCGTCAACAGGCTTTAAGTTCTATTTATAGTGCAGCGTGTTTATGCTTGTTAATTTCAATCTTACTCTGCAACCTCGTTAGAAATTGTCCTCATTTGGTGAAGGGCATCTGCCACACGTGAGACAGATCATCTGGGATGATTTCATTCGATTTAATTGGGAATCAAGAAAACAGCTTAGGGGAGCAGTGAGTGGAAAAACTGGGCCAAACCACTGGATGGATGATGGACGGCTTATATCTGTCTGTGGGTGGATGCATCAGCCAGAGTTAAAATTTAGGCCCACAAAAAAAAAGATAATAATCTATGAGATTAAGTTCCAGTATAATGTCATATCTTGCCAGTTCATGATTCTTACATTTCAACTTTTTTATTTTTTAAGGGACATTTTTATGGCATTCTATACCATACCTTCTCAGACATACTATACTATGACATTTTTATTAGATTTTTGTGGCATACTATACTATGACTATTTTTGAAATACTATACTATGACTATTTTTGACATACAATACTATGATTATTTTTGACATACAATACTATGACATTCTTTGGCATACTATACTATAACATTTTTTGGCATACTATACTATGACTATTTTTGACATACTATACTATGACTATTTTTGACATACAATACTATGACTATTTTTGGCATTCTATACTATGACTATTTTTGACATACTAAACTATGACATTCTTTGGCATACTATACTATGACTATTTTTGACATACAATACTATGACATTTTTTGGCATACTATACTATGACTATTTTTGACATACAATACTATGACTATTTTTGCCATACTATACTATGACATTTTTTGGCATACTATACTATGACTATTTTTGGCATACTATACTATGGCATTTTTTGACATACTATACTATGACTATTTTTGACATATTATACTATGGCATTTTTTTGGCATACTATACTATGACTATTTTTGGCAAACTTTACTATGACTTTTTTTTTGACATACTATACTATGACTATTTTTGACATA